>NW_026778906.1:0-300000 GCF_030144855.1 Hypanus sabinus
ATTATTGAGACGCTGACAATTATTAACACTGTCTTGTCTCTGCTCCTCCTGGCTCTGACCCTGGCCTACCACAGGACCTCTCTTCAGGTAATCCCCCTTTCCCACAACCCCTCGGTCACGGGGCCAATGGTACAGAGCGTGACCCTTTAGCCCTTCCACTCCTTGCCTATTTGTTTGGCCCACGTACCTGTCCAAGAGTCTTTTAAAAGTTTTTCACATACCTGCCTCAAGCACTTCCTGTGGCAGCTCATTCCATTAACCCACCACCTTCTGGATGGAACAATTACCGCTCAGTTCCCCTTCAAACCTTTCCCCTCTCACCTTAAACCTGTGCGCTGGAGGTTTAGACTCCCCTACCCTGGGGAAAAGATTGTGACCATCCGCCTTATCTCCACCCCTCATGGTTCTATAAACCTCTATAAGGTCACCCCTCAGCCTCCTTCACTCCAGGGAAAACAGTCCCAGTCTGTCCATCCTCTCCTTATAACTCAGACCCTCCCAGTAATATCCTCGTGAATCTTTCCCGCACCCTCTCCAGCTGAATTCATCCCTCCTATAGCTGGGCGACCAGAACTGAACACAATACCCCACCAGCGTCTTTTACAGTTGTAACAAGACGTCCCAGCTCCTTTACAAGTGCCCAGACCGGTGATGGCCAGCGTGACAATTGCCTCCTACACTGCCCTGTCATTATGTTCAGGTACCTGGCTCCTGGCTCCTGGCTCCTGGCTCTCCTCGCTCTACAACACTCCCCACTGCCCTGTCATGATGTTCAGGTACCTGGCTCCTGGCTCCTGGCTCTCCTCGCTCTACAACACTCCCCACTGCCCTGTCATTATGTTCAGGTACCTGGCTCCTGGCTCCTGGCTCTCCTCGCTCTACAACACTCCTCACTGCCCTGTCATTATGTTCAGGTACCTGGCTCCTGGCTCCTGGCTCTCCTCGCTCTACAACACTCCCCACTGCCCTGTCATTATGTTCAGGTACCTGGCTCCTGGCTCCTGGCTCTCCTCGCTCTACAACACTCCCCACTGCCCTGTCATTATGTTCAGGTACCTGTACTCCTGGCTCCTGGCTCTCCTCGCTCTACAACACTCCTCACTGCTGCCACGTTCACTGTGTAAGCCCTGCCCTGGCTTTACTGACCACTTGTCCGATTCAAATTCTATTTACCCGCTCCCCCAGCCTGGTGTTATGGAAGACACCTTTCTTCACTGCCCGCTACACCAACTTTGGCCTGATCCACAAACAATGCTAACTATGTCCTGATCGATATAGGAGACAGACGATAGCAAACCAGCGCACCATATCAGTCTGAAAATCAAACCCTCCTCCCACCACTTTGTGTCCAGTTGGCCAGCTCACCCTTGACCCCATGGGAGCTCCCTTCCAGACCAGGTGACCTCATCAAGGTCCACGTGGACAAGATCTACGACTCTGCCCTTGGCAATCTTCTTGCTCGCCTCCTCAGACAAACTCCAACTAGCTTATGGAGCATGATCTTTCTGCACACACGTCCTTACTGACCCTGCCTCATCCGTCCTTCAATTTCTGAAGATTAGGGATCATTTTTATTTTTGCATTGTAAAGATTAACAATATTTTTCGTGTTGATTGAAGCATCAAGACACACAATGTTTACATCAATGACCAACACGGTGCAAGGATGTGCTGGGGGCAGCCCCCAGGAGTCGGCACGCCTCTGACACGCCCACAACTCACTGTCTTTGGAGAGTGGGAGGAAACCGGGAGAACGTGCAAACTCCTCACAGACAGCGCGGGAATTGAACCACAATCTCGCAGATGCTGTGCTGTGAGGCATTACACTAGCCTCCACACTGGCCGGCGGGAGTTATCCTCGAGGACTCCCAGCACCACCGCTTTTGTTTATTAGGCCATACAATATGGAGTTGACCCTTCTGGCCACTCAAGTCCAACGACCCTGACGACCCCCAATCGCAGAGCGATTTTCCACGACCAGTCAACTATCTCGATCCCTCGTTGGGACTGTGGGAGAAAACCCATGCGTACAATGACCCCTCACAGAACCCCGGAACGGGAACTGCAATGTGCTAACCGCTACCCCACTGTGGGTCCAAGACATCATTACCATTTGGCCATCATCCAGGACACACAGAGAGGAAAAATGATTTAAGACCTTGCCCATCTCCTGTTGCGGCACAATTTCACTCATCCTCAGTTCTCTCCCTGCCTGCCCTCTGGATGTTAATCTTGTGGAATCTCTGTGAGTCTTCTCCACCTCATCTGATGGGGCAAATCTCTTGCTCACTCTTTGCCCTCCAGATCTCCCCCCGAGGCCTTCCACATCCCTTGCACTCCCCCGGCGACTCACCTGGGGCCTCGGGCAAGCAGCCACCAGGGGCTCGCCCTTCGACATACAAGGAGTCCATTCGGCCCATGTCAGCTCACGCACAATCCTATCCGACCACGGTTATTTCCCCACAACCCAACCAACTACCCCACCCCACCAGAGTCTGCCCTCGCTAACATACATGAGGTGGGCTGATTCATCAACTCAACACGTCCCACCAGAGGTAGGCAGTTAAACCAGGCCAGGACTCACACAGAGAGAATGGTGGGGCCCAGGAGACAGGGAGACCTGCAGGGATAGGTAGCTGGTTCCCTGAATGCAGTTAGAGGGCAGGGAGAGGAAACTGAAATGCTGGCCTTCACTGGTCAGTGAAACAGAACTGGAAAAGGTCAGCTCGATGTAAACAGACCCGCTGCTAAGAACCTCAGCTTCATCTATGAAAAGCAAAATAGTTCTGTTCTCTGCAGAAAATATGCCAAAGGGAAATGGAGCTCATTTCTGGAGGATTGTGGTGCAAGTCGGTTTAGACAGAAGTGGGCAGGTCCAATCATCTCGATGGGCAGTCAGAATCACTGCTGATCTCAGCTGGGACACCAGGAGCTGTTCCCTGACACCACCTGGTGCAAGGTTGCTGGGTGAGTGAGGAGAGAGCAGTGTAGGTGGGGTAGAGGGGAGGGGGTGCTAAGGGAGGGAGGGGTGAGGAGAGAGAGAGAGAGAGAGAGAATCCCACACTGATGACACTCCCCCACCTTCTCTCCACAGCTCCTGATGATGGACGAGGGCCTGGGAACATGGCGAGCTGCCCTCACCCTCCGCCGCAGGGCTTACCTCGCCCTCGAGGTGCTGGCGTGTCTCCTGCAGCCTCTGTCCCAGAGCGGGGAAGAGGGTGGGAGCTGGCCGGGTAACGGGACGGAGCTGCCGGCAGCTGCCAGCCTCTTGCGCCTGCACTGGGTGCGACGGGCACTCCTCCTCAACAGCCCCCTGCTGCAGCCATCCTACCGGGCGCTCGGTTCCCTCGGCAGGGTCCGTCTCCGCTCCCCCTTCGCCCTCAAACTCCTGATGGAGACCTGCAGTGGTCGCCTCCTCCTCATCTTCGCCTCTTCCCTCTGGCTGCTCGGCTCCTGGACCCTCAGCCTGTGTGAGAGGTTGGTGGGAGAGGGGAAGAGGAGGGAGGAAGGAGGGGGGCGAGGGGTGCGGAGAAGGACCAGAGGAGGGCAGGGCAAGGAGGAAGTGAAGAGGAGGGAGGGGGAGGGGTGAGAAAGGGAGATGGGAGGAGTTGGGAAGGAGGAGGGTTGGGGATGGGGAGAGAAGGAAGGGTCTGGTTGAAAGCCATCAGTCCCAAACAAAGCACACTCCACACACACACACTCACTCACACACTCACACACTCACACACTCACATACACACACACTCACTCACGCACACACACACACTCACTCACACATACACACTCACACACTCACATACACACACACTCACTCACACACACACTCATACACACACACACTCACACACACACACACACTCACACACGCACACACACACACTCACTCACACATACACACTCACACACACACACACACTCACTCACACACTCACACACTCACACACTCACATACACACACACTCACTCACGCACACACACACACTCACTCACACATACACACTCACACACTCACATACACACACACTCACTCACACACACACTCATACACACACACACTCACACACACACACACTCACTCACACATACACACTCACACACTCACATACACACACACTCACTCACACACACACTCATACACACACACACTCACACACACACACACACTCACTCACACATACACACTCACACACTCACATACACACACACTCACTCACACACACACTCATACACACACACACTCACACTCACACACACACACTCACACTCACACACACACTCACGCACACATTCTCACACACACACTCACACATACACACTCACACTCACACACTCTCACACACACACAATCACACATACACACTCACACACACACACGTACACACTCACACACACTCTCACACACTCACACATACACACTCACACGCACACGTACGCATACACACACACTCACACACACTCACACTCACACATACACACACTCACACAAATACACAAACACAGATACAGACATACTCACAAATACACACAGCCCACACACACACTCACACAAACACCTCCACACATACACACACGTACACAGATACACACATATCCCAGACACACAGAGACATACACACACACATAATAGACACACCACACACACATACAAATATGCACACACAAACACAAAAAAGCACACACTCAGGCGCATAGACATGCACATGCACACGTATAGCACACACGCATAGACAAATGCACACTCATTCAGACATGAGTGTGCACACTTGCACACTCTCCCCCTCTCTCTCCCTCCCCCTCTTCCCCCTCCCCTCTCTCCCCCTCCCTTCTCTCTCCCCCTCTCTCTCTCCCCCTCTCTCTCTCCCCCTCCTCTCTCCCCCTCTCTCCTCCCCTCCCTCTCCTCTCCCCCCTCATCTCTCTCCCCCTCTCTCTCCCCCCCTCTCCCCTCTCTCCCCTCTCTCTCTCCCCCTCACTCCCCTCTCTCTCTCCCCTCTCTCTCCCCCTCTCCCCCCCACTACCCCCCTCCCCCTCTCTCCCCACTCTCCCTTCCCCCCTCTCCCCTCTCCCCCTCTCCCCTCTCTCTCCACCCCTCTCTCCCCTCCCCCTCTCTCCCCCTCTCTCCCTTCCCTCTCTCTCTCCCCCTCTCTCCCCCTCACACCTACCCTCTCTCTCCCCCTCTCTCTCCCCCCTCTCTCCCCCTTCTCCTTCTCTCTCTCCTCTCTCTCCTCTCTCTCCCCCTCTCCCCCCTCCTCCCCCTCTCTCCCCTCTCTCCCCTCTCCCCCTCTCTCCCTTCCCTCTCTCTCTCCCCCTCTCTCTCCCCCTCTCCCTTCCCTCTCTCTCTCCCCCCTCTCTCTCTCCCCCCTCTCTCCCCCTCTCTCCCTTCTCTCTCTCCTCTCTCTCCTCTCTCTCCCCTCTCTCCCCCTCTCTCCCCCTCTCTCCCCCTCTCTCCCCTCTCTCCCCCTCTCTCCCCTCTCCCCCTCTCTCCCCTCTCTCCCCTCTCTCCACCTCTCTCCCCTCTCTCTCCCCCTCTCTCCCTCTCCCCTCTCTCCCCTCTCTCCCCTCTCTCCCCTCTCCTCTCTCTCCTCTCTCTCCCCTCTCCCTTCCCTCTCTCTCCTCTCTCTCCCCTCTCTCCCCTCTCTCTCCACACTCTCTCCCCTCGCTCCCCTCTCTCCCCCTCTCCTCTCTCTCCTCTCTCTCCTCTCTCTCCCCTCTCCCTGCCCTCTCTCTCCTCTCTCTCCCCTCTCTCCCCCTCTCTCCCCTCTCTCTCCCCTCTCTCTCCCCCTCTCTCCGCTCTCCCCCTCTCCCCCTCTCTCCCCTCTCTCTCCCCTCTCTCTCCCCCTCTCTCCTCTCTCCCCCTCTCCCCCTCTCTCCCCCTCTCTCCCTCTCTCCCCCTCTCCCCTCTCTCCCCCTCTCCCCTCTCTCTCCCCTCTCTCCCCTCTCTCTCCCCCTCTCCCCTCTCTCTCTCCCCCTCTCCCCTCTCTCTCCCCTCTCCCCTCTCTCTCCCCTCTCTCTCCCCCTCTCCCCTCTCTCTCCCCTCTCTCTCCCCCTCTCCCCTCTCTCTCCCCTCTCTCCCTCTCCCCTCTCTCCCCTCTCTCTCCACCCCTCTCTCCCCCTCCCCCTCTCCCTCTCCCCCTCCCCCTCTCCCCTCTCTCCCCCTCCCCCTCTCCCCTCTCTCCACCCATCTCTCTCCCCCTCCCCCTCTCTCCCCCTCTCCCTTCTCTCTCCCTCTCTCTCCCCCTCTCCCCTCTCTCTCCCCTCCTCTGCCCTCTCTCTCTCTCCCCTCTCTCTCTCTCCTCTCCCCTCTCTCCCCTCTCTCTCCCCTCTCTCTGCCCCTCTCTCTCTCCCCTCTCTCTCTCTCTCCCCTCTCTCCCCTCTCTCCCTCTCCTCTCTCCCCTCTCTCCCCTCTCTCTCCCCCTCTCTCCCCCTCTCTCCCTCTCTCTCCTCTCTCTCTCCCTCTCTCTCTCCCTCTCTCTCTCCCTCTCTCCCTCTCTCCCCTCTCTCCCCTCTCTCCCCTCTCTCCCCCCTCCTCTCTCCCCTCTCTCCCCTCTCTCTCCCCCTCTCTCCCTCTCTCTCCCTCTCTCTCTCCCTCTCTCTCCCTCTCTCTCCCCTCTCTCTCCTCTCTCCCCTCTCTCCCTCTTTCTCCCTCCCCCTCTCTGCCCTCTCTCTCTCCCTCTCTCTCTCCCTCTCTCTCCCTTCTCTCTCCTCTCTCCCCTCTCTCCTCTCTCTCCCTCTCCCCCTCTCTCCCTTTCTCTCTCTCCCCCTCTCCCCTCTCTCTCCACCCCTCTCTCCCCTCCCCCTCTCTCCTCTCTCCTCTCTCCCCTCTCTCTCTCCCCCCTCTCCCTCCCCCTCTCTCCCCCTCTCCCCCCTCTCTCTCCCCTCTCTTTCCCCCTCTCTCCCCTCTCTCTCCCCTCTCTCTGCCCTCTCTCTCCTCTCTCTCCCTCCCTTCTCCCCCTCTCCCCCTCCCCTCTCTCTCCACCCCTCTCTCCCCCTCCCCCTCTCTCCCCTTCTCTCCCCTCTCTCTCCACCCCTCTCTCTCCCCCTCCCCCTCTCTCCCCTTCTCTCCCCTCTCTCTCCCCCGTCCTCTCTCCCCCTCCCCCCCTCTCCCCCTCTCTCCCCATCTCCCCCCTCTCCCCCTCTCTCCCCTCTCCTCTCTCTCCCCCTCTCTCCCCTCTCTCTCCCTCTCTCCACTCTCTCCCTCTCTCCCCCTCTCTCCCCTCTCTCCCCCTCTCTCCCCTCTCTCCCCTCTCCTCTCTCTCCTCTCTCTCTCCCCCTCCCCCCTCTCCCCCTCTCTCCCCCTCCCCCCTCTCCCCTCTCTCCCCTCTCCTCTCTCTCCTCTCTCTCCCCCTCCCCTCTCCCCCTCCCCCCTCTCCCCCTCTCTCCCCCTCCCCCTCTCCCCCTCTCTCCCCCTCTCCCCCCTCTCCCCCTCTCTCCCCCTCTCCCTCTCTCTCCCCCTCTCTCTCCCTCTCCTCTCTCTCCCCCCTCTCCCCCTCTCTCCCCCTCTCCCTCTCCCTCCCCTCTCTCCCCTCTCTCCCTCTCTCCCCCTCTCTCTCTCCACACTCCCCCCACTCCCCAATCTCTCTCTATTCTCACCCCACTCTCTTCCCAAACTAACGCATCCCTCTTTCCATTTCTCTCCTTCACCCCTCACCCTCTCTCTCCCCTCCCTCGCTCCCTCTCCTCTACCCCTCCTTCCTCCACCCCCTCTCTCCACTCTCCTTCCCTGTTTTCTCGCTCTCCCACTCACCTCCCCTCTCCCCTCTGCACAGACCCTCCCCTTCTGAACACTGTCACCCTCTCACTGCCTTTCTCACCACACCATCCCCCTTCCTGCCCCTTTGTGGGCCGGTTTGATGGGACTGGGAGTTAAGGAGGTCACTCCCTGTTCTGTGTCCCCAGAAGCAGCAACCGGAGCAGCAGTATTGGCCTGTTGGATTCGATGTGGCTGATCCCCATCACCTTTCTGACCATCGGCTACGGAGACATCTCCCCACACACCTACCTCAGCAAATTCATCTGTCTGCTCACCGGCATTACGGTAGCTCAGAGGGAGCACTGTGGGGGGGTCGGTGAGGAGGGTGCACTGTGGGAGGGTCGGTGAGGAGGGAACACTGTGGGAGGGTCGGTGAGGAGGGAACACTGTGGGGGGGGTCGGTGAGGAGGAAACACTGTGGGAGGGTCGGTGAGGAGGGAACACTGTGGGGGGGTCGGTGAGGAGGGTGCACTGTGGGGGGGGTCGGTGAGGAGGGAACACTGTGGGAGGGTCGGTGAGGAGGGAACACTGTGGGGGGGGGTCGGTGAGGAGGGAACACTGTGGGAGGGTCGGTGAGGAGGGAACACTGTGGGGGGGTCGGTGAGGAGGGTGCACTGTGGGGGGGGGTCGGTGAGGAGGGTGCACTGTGGGGGGGTCGGTGAGGAGGGAGCGCTGTGGGAGGGGTCGGTGAGGAGGGATCACTGTGGGAGGGTTGGTGAGGAGGGAGCGCTGTGGGGGGGTCGGTGAGGAGGGTGCACTGTGGGAGGGTTGGTGAGGAGGGAGCGCTGTGGGGGGGGGTCGGTGAGGAGGGATCACTGTGGGAGGGTTGGTGAGGAGGGAGCGCTGTGGGGGGGTCGGTGAGGAGGGTGCACTGTGGGAGGGTTGGTGAGGAGGGAGCGCTGTGGGGGGGTCGGTGAGGAGGGAGTGCTGTGGGGGGGTCGGTGAGGAGGGTGCACTGTGGGGGGGGTTGATGGGGAGGGAGCGCTGTGGGGGGGTCAGTGAGGAGGAGCGTTGTGGGGGGGTCGGTGAGGAGGGAATACTGTGGGAGGGTCGGTGACAAGGGAATACTGTGGGGGGGTCGGTGAGGAGGGAGCACTGTGGGGGGGGTCGGTGAGGAGGGAGCATCCTAACAGAGTTTAACCAGTCCTGTTATCCTGGGGCAGAATGCATGTTAGGTGATGTGTATGGGTGTGAAATTGTTTGAAATGCAGTCTGTAATGCCCCTGGTTTAATGGCATGTGTTCTGTTGTGTATAACAATCTGGTGTGTAATGAGTTCTGTGATGGAGTGTAATGCAGTCTGTAACCCCCAGTATTGGAACTGTAATTGGGTGTGCACAGGATTGTGTATGGTTGTGTAGCAGTGGTTAACAGTGTATATGTAGTGCCTCCAGGCAATGTATATATGCAGAGTTGCATATGGCTGTGTAATGGCACAGCACGTGTAATGTGGTGTATTGGGGTTTATAATCTCTCAGGTAGGGCTTGTGTACTGGACTGCATATGAAGGTGTAACTGTGTGTAATGATATCTGTAATACCCCGGACTGATATGTACGTGGGTGTAGTGGTGTGCATTAAAGTCTGTAAACCTGTGGGCAGGGTGTGTGATGGGGCATGTAATAGGCTGTAATGGTGTGTATTGATGTGTAATGGGATCTGTAATCTTCCTGGGTAGGGCATGTGTACACGGGTGTGTAATGGGCTGCAGCGAGCTGTAAATCCAGAGGCAGGGCATGTGTAAGTAGTGTGTATGGGTGTGTAACGGTACGTAGTCGGCCCAGCCAGGGTCTGTGTGTGGGTGTGTAACAGTGCGTAGTCGGCCCAGCCAGGGTCTGTGTATGGGTGTGTAAAGGTGCATAGTCGGCCCAACCAGGGCCTGTGTATGGGTGTGTAACGGTGCATAGTCGGCCCAGCCAGGGTCTGCGTATGGGTGTGTAACGGTGCGTAGTCGGCCCAGCCAGGGTCTGCGTATGGGTGTGTAACGGTGCGTAGTCGGCCCAGCCAGGGTCTGCGTATGGGTGTGTAACGGTGCGTAGTCGGCCCAGCCAGGGTCTGTGTATGGGTGTGTAATGGTGCGTAGTCGGCCCAGCCAGGGTCTGTGTATGAGTGTGTAACGGTGCGTAGTCGGCCCAGCCAGGGTCTGCGTATGGGTGTGTAACGGTGCGTAGTCGGCCCAGCCAGGGTCTGTGTATGGGTGTGTAACGGTGCGTAGTCGGCCCAGCCAGGGTCTGCGTATGGGTGTGTAACGGTGCGTAGTCGGCCCAGCCAGGGTCTGTGTATGGGTGTGTAATGGTGCGTAGTCAGCCCAGCCAGGGTCTGTGTATGGGAGTGTAACGGTGCGTAGTCGGCCCAGCCAGGGTCTGCGTATGGGTGTAATGGGGTTTGTAATCTCCCCATCAGGGCGTATGCTGCACGGCGTTGCTGATTGCTGTCGTCTCCCAGAAGCTGCAGCTCTGCAGCGATGAGAAACACGTCCACAATTTCATGCAGGAGATGAGACTGCAGCGGCAGGTAAGGCTGTCCTCGTACCCCAGTGGGTGGGGCGCTCCCGTCACCTTCCCTTCCCGTAAGAACATCGGAAATAGGAGCCGGAGTCGGTCATCCGGCCCGTCGAGCCTGCCCCGCCGTTCAATAAGATCATGGCTGACCTGACCACGGACTCATCTCCACCTGCCTGCCTTTTCCCCACAACCCTTAATTCCCCTACTATGCAAAAATCTATTCAACTTTGTCTTAAATATATTTACGGAGGTAGCCTCCACTGCTTCATCGGGCAGAGAATTCCACAGATTCACCACTCTCTGGGAAAAACAGCACCTCCTCACCTCCATCGGAAATCTGCTCGCCGAACCTTGGGGCTATGCCCCCGAGTTCTAGTCTCATCTACGAGTATAAACAGTTCTCCAACCTGCATCTGATCTATCCCTGTCGTAATTTTATGTTTCTATGCGATCTCTTCTCATTCTTCTGAATTCCAGTGAGTACAGTCCCAGGTGACTCAATCCCTCCTCACAGTTTAACCCCCTCATCTCTGGAACCTCCTCTGCACCAACTCCAAAGGCAGTGTATCCTTCCTCAGGTACGGAGACCAGAACTGCACACAGTACTCCAGGTGCAGCCCCACCAGCCCCACCTGTACAGTTGCAGCATAACCTCCCTGCTCTTCAATTCAGTCCCTGTGGCAATGAAGGGCAACAATCCATTTGCCTTCCTGATAGCCTGCTGCCCCTGCAAACCAGCCTTTTGTGATTCATGAACAAGCCCTCCCATCCCTCTGCACGGCAGCACACTGCAGTCTTCTACCATTTAAATAATAATCTGCTCTTCCATTTTCCTTCCAAAGTGGATGACCTCACATTTACCGACATTGTACTCCATCTGCCAGACCCTTGCCCACTCACTTAACCCATCTATATCTATATCTGCCATTGTACTCCATCTGCCAGACCCTTGCCCACTCATTTAAACTATCTGTATCTCTCTGCAGACTCTCCGTATCTTCTGCACAATTTGCATTTCCACTCAATTTAGTATCATCAGTAAACTTAGATATACTACACTCAGTCTCCGCTTCCAGATCGTTAATATATTTTGTGAACAGTTGTGGGCCCAGCACCGACCCCTGCAGTACACCACTCACCACTGATTGTCAACCAGAGAAACACCCATGTATCCCAACTCCCTGCTTTCTATTAGTTAACCAATCCTCTATCCGTGCTCATATATCACCCCCAAACTCTATACATCCTTATGTTATGGTTAAATCTTTTATGCGGCATCTTATCAAACGCCTTCTGGAAATCCAAGTAAATAACGTCCCTCTGCTCCTCTCTATCCACTGCTGGTCATCTCCTCAAAGAACTCCAGCAAGTTTGTCAAACAGGACCTGCCTTTGCTGCATCCACGCTGCGTCTGCCTGATGGATCCAGTTCCTTTCCAGATGCCTCACTATTTCTTCTTTAATGACAGCTTCAAGCATTTTCCCAACTACAGATGTTAACTAACTGGCCTGTAGTTACCTGCCTTTTGCCTACATCCTTTTTTGAACAGGGCTGTGATATTCACTGTCTTCCAATCTGCCGAGACCTGCCCAGAGTCCAGAAAATTCTGGTAAATTATCACCAAAGCCTCTACTATAATTTCTGCCATTCCTCTCAGCACCCCGAGATGAATTCAATCAGGACCAAGGGTCTTATCTGTCTTTAGGCCTACAAGTTTGATCAGTACTACCTCTTTAGTGATAACTGTTGTATCAAGGTCCTCACCTCCCAACGCATCCGTAACATCTCTCTTTCGCATGTTAGACGTGTTCTCCATGAAGACCAATACAAAATAGTCGTTCAAAGCCTTGGCCATTTCCTCATTACCCAATATCAATTCCCCCACTCGTCCTCCAAGGGATCTACATTCACTTTAGCCACCCCTTTCCACTTTATATAATAACATAAACTTTTACTATCTGTTTTTATATTTTGTGCTAGTTTATTTTCATAATCTATCTTCCCTTTCTTTATTGCTCGTCTAGTGGTTGCTTTTCAAAGTTTTCGCAGTCTTCCAGTTTCTCACTACTCTTGGCAACTTTGTAGAGATGAGCTTTTAGTTTGATGCCTTCCTTTATTTCCTTAGTTACCCAAGGCTGGCTCTCCCCACCATACTGTCCTTGCTTTTAACTGGAATGTTGAGCTCTGTGAAAATTCCCTTTGAAAGTCTTCCACTGTTTCTCAATCTTCCCACCTTACAGCTTGTGCTCCCAGTCTACCCTGTCCAACTTCTCCCTCATCCCATTGTAGTCACCCTTGTTTAGGCATAATACCCAGGTTTTAGATCACACTATTGCACCCTCCATATGTAAGAGAAACTGTGATCACTCTTTCCAAGAGGATCCCTAACTATAAGTTGCTAATTTTACTTGTCTCATTGCACAGGACTGGATCTAAGATAACACGTTCCCTTGTAGGTTCAGTAACACGCTGTTCCAGAAAGCCATCATGGACCCACTCTATGAAGTCCTCCTCAAGACTGCCTTGACCAACTTGATTCACCCAATCTGTGTGCAAGTTAAAGTCCTCCATAGTAACGATAACTGTCGTTCCATTTTGACACGCCTCAGATATTCCCCAGTTTATTGCCCGTGCCACTGTAATGTTATCATTTGGTGGCCGATGGACAACTCCCACCAGTGGTTTTTTTCAACAACACACACACAAAATGCTGGTGGAACACAGCAGGCCAGGCAGCATCTATAGGGAGAAGCACTGTCGACGTTTCGGGCCGAGACCCTTTGTCAGGGCTAACTGAAAGGAAAGATAGTAAGAGATTTGAAAGTCGTGGGGGGAGGGGGAATGCGAAATGATAGGAGAAGACCAGAGGGGGTGGGGTGAAGCTGAGAGCCGGAAAGGTGATTGGCGAAAATGATACCGAGCTGGAGAAGGGAAAGATTCATGGGACGGGAGGCCTCGGGAGAAAGAAGGGGGGGAGCACCAGAGGGAGATGGAGAGCAGGCAGAGTGATGGGCAGAGAGAGAGAACAAAAAAACTAAATATGTCTGTGATGGGGTAAGAAGGGGAGGAGGGGCATTAACGGAAGTTAGAGAAGTCAATGTTCATGCCATCAGGTTGGAGGCTACCCAGCCGGTATATAAGGTGTTGTTCCTCCAACCTGAGTGTGGCTTCATCTTGACAGTAGAGGAGGCCATGGATAGACATATCAGAATGGGAATGGGACTTCCGCCACCTCCAATGCGGTCCCACTACCAAGCACATTTTTCCCTCCTCCCCCCTTTCTGTTTTCCACAGGGATCGCTCCCTACACGACTCCCTTGTCCATTCGTTCCCCCCATCCCTTCCCACCGATCTCCCTCCTGGCACTTATCCTTGTAAACAGAACAAGTGCTACACCTGCCCTTACACTTCCTCCATCACCACCATTCAGGGCCCCAGACAGTCCTTCCAGGTGAGGTGACACTTCACCTGTGAGTCGGCTGGTGTGGTATACGGCGTCCGGTGCTCCCGGTGTGGCCTTTTACATATTGGCGAGATCCAACACAGACTGGGAGACCGTTTCAATGAACACCTACACTGTCCGCCAGAGAAAGCAGGATCTCCCAGTGGCCGCACATTTTAATTCCACATCCCATTCCCATTCTGATATGTCTATCCATGGCCTCCTCTACTGTCAAGATGAAGCCACACAGGTTGGAGGAACAACGCCTTATATACCGGCTGGGTAGCCTCCAACCTGATGGCATGAACATTAATTTCTCTAACTTCTGTTAATGCCCCTCCTCCCCTTCTTACCCCATCCCTGACATATTTAGTTGTTTGTTTTCTTTCTCTCTCTCTGCCCATCACTCTGCCTGTTCTCCATCTCCCTCTGGTGCTCCCCACCCTTTCTTTCTCCCTAGGCCTCCCGTCCCATGATCCTTTCCCTTCTCCAGCTCTGTATCACTTTCGCCAATCACCTTTCCAGCTCTCAGCTTCATCCCACCCACTCCGGTCTTCTCCTATCATTTCGCATTCCCCCTCCCCCACTACTTTCAAATCTCTTACTATCTTTCCTTTCAGTTAGTCCTGACGAGGGGCCTCAGCCCGAAACATTGACCGCGCTTCTCCCTATAGATGCTGCCTGGCCTGCTGTGTTCCAACAGCATTTTGTGTGTGATGTTTGAATTTCCAGCATCTGCAGATTTCCTGGTGGTTTTTCCCTTCACTGTTCCTAATCTCTACCCAGATGGATTCAACATTCTGCTCCTCAGATCCTGTATCATCTCCCATTATCATCCCGATCTCTTCTTTAATTAAGAGCGGTACCCCACCTTCCTGCCTATCCTTCCGTATTACCTGATATCCTCGGATATTTAATTCCCAATCCTCTCCACCCTGCAGCCACGTTTCTGTAATGGCCATTAAATCGTCCCTCTTCGTGCTGATTTGAGCCACAAGTTCACTGACGTTGTGAATGCTACGAGCATTCAGAAAAAGTGTCCTTACACTCATTGTGCCTTTAAAATATTATCATCTTTTAGTTTTTTGCACTTGACTTTTCTTCACTTCACTCCTACTTTTCTCTTTGGTATCTTTATCTTTATCCATGCTTTCCTGTTTTACTTTATCCGTACTTCTCCACCCCTCTGCTATTTAGTTTAAAGCCCTACCCACAGTCCTAGTTATGCAACTTGCCAGGATCCAGGTCCCATCATGGTCCCATCGGAACAGTTCCCTCCTTCCCCAATATTGGTGCCATTTCTCCATGAATTCAAACCCACTTCTCCCACACCAATCCTTCAGCCACACATTTACCTCTCTAATCCTCTTAAACCTGTGCCAATTTGCACGGGACTCAGGTAGTAATCCAGAGAACCTTTTTGGTTCTGCTTTTCACTTCAGTCCCCAGCTGCCTCAGCAGAACCTCTTTCCTCATTCTACCCATTTCATTTGTACCCACGTTGACCACGACAACTGGATCTTTCCCCTCCACTGCAAATTCCTCTGCAGGTGTGGTAAGATGTTCCAAACGGGGCACCAGACAGGCAACACAGCCATCGAAATATCTATCCTCACCACAGAGAGCTCTGTCTATTCCCCTGACTATACTATCCCCAATTACAACTATACATTTCCCTTCTCTCCCCACTCTTCCCCTAACCCTTCCGACCTCCCCACCCCTCCCCTTCCTCCCTCACCTTCCCCCCTCCATCGTAAGGTTAAGGGAGTGATGTGGGTGGGTTGGGGTTGTCCGAGGATAAAGAGGGAAAGGGGTGAGTGGGTTGATGGGGTTTGGACTCAGTCCCACAGCCTCCCCTGTAACGTGCTCCTTTCTCTCCATACCCCCCCCCCCACACCCCCTGGCAGGTGCAACAGGCAGCGGTGGATCTGATTGGCTCAGCCTGGCTTGTGTACAAACGCATGCCAGCGTCTCACCCGCGCCTGGCTCGGCAACTACAGCGCGGTCTCGTCACGGCCGTACACAGGTAAACACAGTATGGCCCGTTACACCACCGCTCCCAGCACCCAGCACCCTCTGTGTAAAAAACACTTGCCCACACATCTCCCTTAAACCCTGGTAAATCTTCCTTGTCCGCTCTCCAATGACTCCACAAGATTCCTGTAATGAGGTCACCAGAATGTAAACCCCCTGACCCCTGGGTTAGATCCCAGCCAGTAACCCCCTCCTGGGGATGAGTCATTTCATGCACAAGCCATGACCCCCTGACCCCTGGGTTAGATCCGGGATAATGTTCCAGTCCCTTGTAGCTGGTTAGATGTTCATTATACTTACAATCGCTCCAGGTTCCGGAACGCTAAACAACGGGAACGGAGACACCGGGATCAGATCAATTCCATGATGGGACCCAGTAAGGTAGCCGGCATTACTCTGGGAATACTCTCCACTCGTTAGGTCCAGTGGCAGTGACTGGGAAGGGGTGGATCCTGTTGGGAGTGAATGGGTAGGGATGAGATCATGTTGGGGTGCATATAGCAGGAGAGAATGGGAAGAAGCAGGGTCCTGTTGGGACTGAATAGGTAGTGTTATTCACTTGAAGTGTGGACATGGGAGTGAATGGGAAGGGGTGGGGTCCCATTGGGAGTGCAGACGGTGGGAGTGAATGGGAAGGGGAGGGGTCCCATTGAGAGTGTGGACAATGGGTGTGGATGGGAAGGGGTGGGATTCATTGGGAATATGGGCAGTGGGTGTGGATGGGAAGGGTGGGGTTCATTGGGAATATGGGCAGTGGGTGTGGATGGGAAGGGGTGGGGTTCTGTTTGGACCTGCTAATGATTTTTCTGGTCACCTCGTCTGCTGCCTTTAATCATGCCCCTTGTGCCTTCCAGATGTACCAGCTCCTGCAGGACTTGAACCAGAGGCTGTCTCTGTCCTGTAGCGAGTTTGACCAGAGGCTGACCTCTCTGACAGACAAGGTTGACGGCATGGCTTCGGACATTGTGCAGATATCGGCCCTCCTTCACGGCGCTTGGAGCAGCCCCCGAGATGCTGAGTGGCCTCTTCCAGTGGAATAGCCCGCACTCTTTCGGGGTGTCCACGGGCCCTTCATTCCAGCATGCAGCCGCAGCTGGGGTGATAGGGGTGCTATAGGATCATGATTTTCAGGGCTGCCTTGCCTCCTTCCATCGTTGTCCCTCTGGTAGCGGTCTCACAACTGAAAGGGACAGTCTCGAGATGTGCAGACCCTCCCAAACAGAGACCACGTCCAGCCCTGTCCCAGTTCCTCAGCTGTGGGAGCCACCATACTGGCTTTTCCAGGGACCTCAGCTCTGTACACATGTCCAGTACACACGTGCACACACTCGCACGCACGCACGCACGCACACGCACACACTCATGCACACACACGCACGCACGCACACGTGCACACACACATACACACACACACTCATGCACACACACACGCACACACACACATACACACGCACGCATGCACACACGCACGCACGCACACGTGCACACACACACACGCACGCACACACACACACACACATGCGCACACACACACACACACATACACACACACACTCATGCACACACACACACACATACACACACACACTCATGCACACACACACTCACATACACACACACACACTCATGCACACACACACACACTCATGCACACACACACTCACACACACACGCTCACACACACATGCACACACACACTCACAGACACACGCACACACACGCACGCACACACACACACACACACACACACACACACACACACACACACACACTCACACACACACGCTCACACACACACACACACACACACAGACACACGCACACACACGCACGCACACACACACACACACACACACACACACACACACACACACACATACACACGCACGCACGCACGCACGCACACACGCACACTCACGCATGTCACTGACGGAAAAGGGACAGGGAATTAAAGTGGCCAAGAATGGGATTATCCAGCTCACTGCTGTGGACTGAACGTGGAAAGATCACACAGTCTGTGTTTGTCTCTGCACTGTGGAGGAGGCCTGGCTGATCAGGAGGGAGGAATAGTTCACTGCACCACCTTCTGGTCCTGAAATGACAAAAGGGGATGAAGTGATGGGTGTTAAAATGCTGAGAAGGTCCTGTGAGGAGGGAAGTGGGAAGAGACGGCTGGACAGGGAGTCGGGAATGGAGCAATTTTTTCAGGAATCCATAAGGAAAGGGGAACCTAGTTAAACAGGCTCTTTGGCCCTGCTGGTCCGTGCTGACCCACTTTGCCATCTAAACCTGTCTCACTTCCCTGCATCTGACCCATATCCCTCTAAACCTTTCCTATCCATGAACCTGTTATTAACGTTCCTGCCTCATGCACTCGGCTAGCAGCCCTTTCTGTATATGTGGTAAAAGATTTCACCCCCACCCATGTCTCTATTAAATCTCTGCCCTCTCATCTTAAAGCTTAAATCTTAAAGGGGTAAAAGACAGTGTATTTTCACCCTATCTGTGCCCCTCATGACTTCGGGAGCTAGTACAAGAGGCTGCGCAAACTTCGATTATTTCTCTGGAGCAGCGGCAGCTTGATGTGGGGGTGGGGGTGGAATTGAGATGATGCGCAGTTAGGGTAGGTGGCTGGAGTCTTTCCCCCCATGGGAAAATGTCCAATACCAGAGGTGAGAGGAAGGAATTTAAAGGAGATGTGAGAGGCCATATTTTTTATACGGAGCGGTGGGTGATGCAATGTGCTGCCGGGGGGATGGAGGAGGCAGATACGATAGGACAGAGGCTGTTAGGTGTGCAGGGAATGGTGGAGTATGGACATTCTGGAGGCAGAAAGGATTTGGCAACCCGTTCAGCACAGTTGCATTTTCCTGTGCCATACTGTGATTACTGCATTCCATGTTGTGAGAAGGGGAAACTGAAATATTGCAGGGAGCTGGGATTTCCAGCAGATCAGTGACCCTGGTCTGTACATGAGTCAAATCTGTCATGTCAACCCGTGCACAGTACGTTTCTGCTTTGGAGATCAATAAATTAGTGAAATATCAGCTGTTTTTGTTGGAGATAATATTGGCCAGAAGATTCTTCAGTTGTCAAGAAAGAGGCAAAAATCTTGCATTATAGCCATTTTATTCGGTGTTCATAAGACAGGTATAACAATAACCGGCTCGCTCCACTGAAGGTAAACATGAAAGTAAAGATTGAGTAAGAAAGAAGGAGGACAAACAAGCGTGCCTCAGAAACCTGACTGAATGCTTGGGGTGCGTGATTAAACACAGCGATGTGCCGTATCTCGATCTGAGTAAGACACTCCACAAGCTCAATCAGAAAGCCAAGGCCCAGGGAAACGTAGCTGTGCAGGTAGGAAAGGTTCAGAAGGATATGGGATTAGCTGGGGCCAGCACAGGTGAGAGGGCCAAAGGGCTGCTCCCCTGCTGGGTGACCCCTCAACTTACAGAAGGTTTCAAAACAATTGGGTGTAGACAACAAAGTTCAGTGAAAGCTGTTATGTTGGGGTCTAAATTTTCATCTTTCTTGTAGTTTCCCCTTGTTTGTATAATCAGTTGTCTAAATATTCCGGGAAGTTTAGTAATTCATTCTGCCTCTGACTTGTTTGTGGTTTCTCTGTTCGATGGTTCTCTTTAACATCAGCGAGTGGACACAGTCTGAAACTCTTACTCTCTGCAGACATCCACAGAACAGGAAAAACCCAAAGAGCAAATGACAGTAAAAATGTCAAGACCCCAAAGTCCGCCCTCCCTCCCTCCACCCACAAGCAGCACCGGCCCCCCCCCACCTCATTCTAGCAGAAAGCATCAGCACCCCCCATTACCCACCATGCCAGCAACAGCCCTCCCCCAAAGAGAGACGGTGATTTCAAGGCCATCAAAGCCCACTGGTCAGCAAGCAGTTCGACATGTCTCAGAGAGAGGCATCGCCCCCTCCGCAGGGAGCGGCAGACCAGCACCTGCTGTTCTGATGTTACAATCTGCAATGTCACCTGTCGACAACCAGGTTACTCTCTCCAGCATGTCCCCATAGAGAGAGAGAACAATCGCTCGAGCATAGAGGCTTCTGACACCCACACCCACCGTCATTCCTTGGTGCTGTGACCCCCCGTTTCAGTTAGCGACACTGGCAGGAAATTGAGCTGTCGACAGGGACATGCAAGGCCACATCCCAAAGTCTTCCCGGCTGAACCTGGAGACACGGACAATCGGCAAGCTCTGAGGGCAGGAACCCACCGCTGTGAAGAAACGCTGTTTGAGTGCAGTTGTTCATCACGGGCTCCAATAGGACCCCGGCCGTCTTGAAAAGGAAAGAAGAAGAATTTAAACTGGTTCGCAGATGGCCTAGGAAAAGTTGGCCTCTAGCGCTGTCTTTAGCTCTGTCCCTTCCAAATTTCCTGCCATAAATTGGCTCATAGGCTGTTCTCATCAATGGAATGTCTTTTTCTCTCTAGTTTGAGCTAGATTTAGTACAAAGATAAATATAACTTTGAACGTAGACCAGTGCAGCACAGTACAGGCCCTTTGCCCCGTAATGTTGTGCCAACCGTTTAATCTACTCCAAGATCAACCTAACCCTTCCCTCCCACGTACCCTCTCTTTTTCTTTCCTTATGTGCCTATCTAAGAATCTCCAAAACATTGCTAGAGTGGAGGAGCCTCAGACCAGAGGGCACATGATGCCCCTTTAGGACAGAGATAAGGGGGAATTTCTTTAGCCAGACATTAGTGAATTAGTGGAATTCATTGCCACAAGCAACATAGAAACATAGAAAATAGGTGCAGGAGTAGGACATTTGGCCCTTCGAGCCTGCACCGCCATTCAGTATGATCATGGCTGATCATCCAACTCAGAACCCTGTACCTGCTTTCTCTCCATGCCCCCGATCCCTTTAGCCACAAGGGCCATATCTAACTTCGTCTTAAATATAGCCAATGAACCGGCCTCAACTGTTTCCTGTAGCAGAGAATTCCACAGATTCACCACTCTCTGTGTGAAGAAGTTTTTCCTCATCTCGGTCCTAAAAGGCTTCCCCTTTATACTTAAACTGTGACCCCTCATTCTGGAATTCCCCAACATCAGAAACAATCTTCCTGCATCTAACCTGTCCAATCTCTTTAGAATTTTATACGTTTCAATAAGATCCCCCCTCAATCTTCTAAATTCCAGTGAGTATAAGCCTAGTCGATCCAGTCTTTCTTCATATGAAAGTCCTGCCATCCCAGGAATCAATCTGGTGAACCTTCTCTGTACTCCCTCTATGGCAAGAATGTCTTTCCTCAGATTAGGGGACCAAAACTGCACACAATACTCACCAAGGCCTTGTACAACTGCAGTAGAACCTCCCTGCTCCTGTACTCAAATCCTTTTGCTATGAATGCCAACATACCATTTGCCTTTTTCACCGCCTGCTGTACCTGCATGCCCACCTTCAATGACTGGTGTACAGTGACACCCAGGTCTCGTTGCACCTCCCCTTTTCCTAATCAGACACCGTTCAGATAATAATCTGTTTTCCTGTTCTTGCAACCAAAGTGGATAACCTCACATTTATCCACATTAAATTGCATCTGCCATGAATTTGCCCACTCACCTAACCTATCCAAGTCACCCTGCATCCTCTTAGCATCCTCCTCACAGCTAACACCGCCGCCCAGCTTCGTGTCATCCGCAAACTTGGAGGTGCTGTATTTAGTTCCCTCATCTAAATCATTAATATATATTGTAAACAACTGGGGTCCCAGCACTGAGCCTTGCGGTACCCCACTAGTCACTGCCTGCCATTCTGAAAAGGTCCCGTTTTCTCCCACTCTTTGCTTCCTGTCTGCCAACCAATTCTCTGTCCACATCAATACCATACCCTCAATACCGTGTGCTTTAAGTTTGCACACTAATCTGCTGTGTGGGACCTTGTCAAAAGCCTTTTGAAAATCTAAATATACCACATCCACTGGTTCTCCCCTATCCACTCTACTAGTTACATCTTCAAAAAATTGTATAAGATTCGTCAGACATGATTTTCCTTTCACAAATCCATGCTGACTTTGTCCGATGATTTCACCTCTTTCCAAATGTGCTGTTACCACATCTTTGATAACCGACTCTAGCATTTTCCCCACCACCGATTTCAGACTAACTGGTCTATAATTCCCCGGTTTCTCTCTCCCTCCTTTTTTAAAAAGTGGGGTTACATTAGCCACCCTCCAATCCTTAGGAACTAATCCAGAATATAAGGAGTTTTGAAAAATTATCACTAATGCATCCACTATTTCTTGGGCAATTTCCTTAAGCACTCTGGGATGCAGACCATCTGGCCCTGGGGATTTATCTGCCTTTAATCCCTTCAATTTACCTAACACCACTTCCCTACTAACATGTATTTCCCTCAGTCCCTCCATCTCACTAGACCCTCGGTCCCCTACTATTTCCGGAAGATTATTTATGTCCTCCTTAGTGAAGGCAGAACTAAAGTAGTTATTCAATTGGTCTGCCATTTCTTTGTTTCCTATGATCAGTTCACCTGTTTCTGACTGTAAGGGACCTACATTTGTCTTGACCAATTGCAGAGGCCAAATCATTGGCTATATTTAAAGTGGGCGTCAAAGGTTACAGTGAGAATGCAGGAGAATGATGTTGAGTGGGATAATAACTCGGCCATGGTAGAATGGCCGAGCGGACACAATGGGCCAAACATCCTAATTCTACTCCTAAGTATAATGGTCTGACCAAATACCCTTCAAACACAGCTGTGCTCACCTTCACCACTTCCTCGCACAGCTCAGTTCATTTGAGATGTGTCATTGGAGCTGTACAAGGCGTTGGTGAGGTCCCATCTGGAGAGTTGTTTATTCAGGCAAAAAGGACTTTGTTCACCGTAAACATTTACATGTATCAGGGATTTGCTGGTCAGGATGTGACATGCATGATCAAAAACACAAAGAATTATGTAAAAGTGAAGTCAGAGATTAAAGTGGAATAAAATGTGCACAAACACCAGTGAGTATTTACAATGCAAGCAGATGTATAAAAAGTGATTGAAAGTGTTGACACGGAGTTAATAGAGTGAGGTAGTGCAAGGGTCTAACTAGAATAGTTGATCAGAGGGAAGTAATTTTCAAGATAGCATGAAGTTTCTGTTTTAATGGCCCTGTATGCTTTCCAGAAGGGAGCCTTTGGAAAAGGCAGCTTGCAGGGTAAGTCTGTTGGGGTCATATACTGTGTCCAGTGGGCAGTGCTCCCGGTGTGGCCTCCTGTATATCGGTGAGACCCGGCATAGATCGCTACGCTGCTTCGCTGAGCGTCTGCCAGAACAAGCGGGACATCCCAGTGGCCACGTGTTTTAATTCCCATCCCGATATGTCTGTCCATGGCCTCCTCCACCGTCATGCTGACGCCACACTCGGGTTGGAGGAGCAACACCTTATATTCTGTTTGAGTAGCCTCCAACCTGATGGCATGAACATCAGTTTCTCAAACCTCCGGTAATGCTGGCAACCCCCTTCATTTTCCATCCCCTTTTCCTCTCTGAGCTATCTCCTTGACCTCGGGTGCTCCTCCCTCTTCTTTCTTCTGCCTTTTTCATCAATTTACTTCCCAGCTCTGTACTTCATTTGCACCCCCGCCCCAGGTTTCACTCAGTGTTTCTCTCTCCGCTCCCCCCACTCTTCAATCTACTCCTCTGCTTTTTCCCTCCAGTCCTGCTGAAGGGTCTCAGCCGAAACGTCGACTGTACTCTTTTACCAGATGCTGCCCGGCCTGCTGAGTTCCTCCAGCGTTTGGTGTGCGTTGCAGGGTAGTTGGTGCCCACAGTGATTCTTCCTCACCACTTCTCTGTCCTGGACAAGTCCACGTCCTGCGGTGAGATGGTCGGCTGTGGCCAATGACCTGTTCTGCTGGCCTGATAGTTCACTGTAGTTTTCCTCTATTGTGGGAGAACGTTATACCAAACCAGACCGTATCGACGGATGTAAAGATGCTCTCTCTGATGGCAGTGTAGATTTTCACAGTATGTTCTGGGAAGGTGGAATTTTACCAACTGCCACAAGAAATACACTCTCTGCTGAGCCTTTTTGTTAATGCAGGAGATATGGTTCTCCCACGTGGGGTCCTGTGGAATAATGACGACCTGGACACTGACTGCAGGGCTGGGGATGACGGAGAAGGGACACAATAGGCACCTCCAGGGTTTTGAGTCACTCAGCTCCAAGTTGTTGTGGTTGCACCAGGACACCAGCTTGCTTACTTGGGACTGGGATTCGTCCCTCTGGTGATGTCATCTGCAAACTTTCCTAGATAGATGACTGCAGACTCAGTCATCGCTGTAGAGAGAAAATGAGAGGGGGACGAGAACACAGCCCTGTGGAACGCCAGAGTGTGGAGATGCGCATGCCTAGTCACACACTGCCTCTTGACCCACCTGCTACGTGAAGTGTGGAGCGATTCCCTTGGGCTGTTGGTTTTGATGGCTAAACTGAAATCAATAAAAAGGATCCTGACATATGTACTGGCAGAGTCGAGGTGCTGTGGTATGAAGCCCAGACCTATGTTAACTGTTCTGCACAGATCTGTGGGCTCTGAGGATGAACTGCAGTGGATTTGGAGTTATGGATTTGAGAAATGACGTGACCAGCCCTTCAAACGGCTTCATGACTGTTGTGGATGCAACTGGCCGGTAGTCATAGAGACCTTTTGATTATTAACAGAAGAGTCATTTGGGCCCTGTACCAAGGAAAAGATTGGAGGGGGTCCAAAGGAGACTCGCATGAATAATCATGGGAGTGAAAGGTTTAACATGCACAACATTTGATGGCTCTGGGCCTGTACTCACTGAAGTTTAGAGGAATGGGGGTAGGGGAGATCTCATTCAAATCTATGGAATATTGAAAAGCCTAGAGAGAGTGGACATGGAGACTATAGTGGGGGAATGGAGGACCAGAGGACACAGATAGAGTGGATGTGGGGAGGATGTTTCCTATAGTGGGGGAGTCTAGGGCCAGAGGACACAGATAGAGTGGATGTGGGAGGATGTTTCCTATAGTGGGGGAGTCTAGAACCAGAGGACACAGATAGAGTGGATGTGGGGAGGATGTTTCCTATAGTGGGGGAGCCTATGACCAGCGGACACAGATAGAGTGGATGTGATGTTTCCTATAGTGGGGGAGCCTATGACCAGAGGACACAGATAGAGTGGATGTGGAGAGGATGTTTCCTATAGTGGGGGAGCCTATGACCAGAGGACACAGATAGAGTGGATGCGGAGAGGATGTTTCCTATAGTGGGGGAGTCTATGACCAGAGGACACAGATAGAGTGGATGTGGAGAGGATGTTTCCTATAGTGGGGGAGCCTATGACCAGAGGACACAGATAGAGTGGATGTGGGGAGGATGTTTCCTATAATCCGGGAGCCTATGACCAGAGGACACAGATAGAGTGGATGTGGGGAGGATGTTTCCTATAGTGGGGGAGCCTATGACCAGAGGACACAGATAGAGTGGATGTGGGGAGGATGTTTCCTATAGTGGGGGAGCCTATGACCAGAGGACACAGATAGAGTGGATGTGGAGAGGATGTTTCCTATAGTGGGGGAGCCTATGACCAGAGGACACAGATAGAGTGGATGTGGGAGGATGTTTCCTATAGTGGGGGAGTCTATGACCAGAGGACACAGATAGTGTGGATGTGGGGAGGATGTTTCCTATAATCGGGGAGCCTATGACCAGAGGACACAGATAGAGTGGATGTGGGGAGGATGTTTCCTATAGTGGGGGAGCCTATGACCAGAGGACACAGATAGAGTGGATGTGGGGAGGATGTTTCCTATAATCGGGGAGCCTATGACCAGAGGACACAGATAGAGTGGATGTGGAGAGGATGTTTCCTATAATGGGGGAGCCTATGACCAGAGGACACAGATAGAGTGGATGTGGAGAGGATGTTTCCTACAGTGGGGGAGCCTATGACCAGAGGACACAGATAGAGTGGATGTGGAGAGGATGTTTCCTATAGTGGGGGGAATGGAGGACCAGAGGACACAGATAGAGTGGATGTGGAGAGGATGTTTCCTATAGTGGGGGGAATGGAGGACCAGAGGACACAGATAGAGTGGATGCGGAGAGGATGTTTCCTATAGTGGGGGAGCCTATGACCAGAGGACACAGATAGAGTGGATGTGGGGAGGATATTTCCTATAGTGGGGGAGCCTAGGACCAGAGGACACAGATAGAGTGGTTGTGGAGAGGATGTTTCCTGTAGTGGGGGAGTCTAGGACCAGAGGACACAGATAGAGTGGATGTGGAGAGGATGTTTCCTATAGTGGGGGAGTCTAGGACCAGAGGACACAGATAGAGTGGACGTGGGGAGGATGTTTCCTGTAGTGGGGAGCCTAGGACCAGAGCGCACAGCCTCAGAATAGATGAACATCCCTTTAGAGCAGAGATGAGAAGGAATGTTCTTGGTGAATCTGTTGCCACGGACAGCTGTGGCGCCAAGTCATTGGGTATGTTGGTAAGTTCTTGATTAGTCAGGATGTCAAACATTACAGTGAGAAGGCAGGAGAGTGGGGTTGAGAGGAATAAAAAAATCAGCCATGATGGAATGATGGAGCAGTCTTGACGGGCTGAATGGCCTGGTTCTGCTCCCATGCCCAGTGATCTTTGATTCTTTGGGACTGGGATTTCATGAAACAGCTTGAGAGACAGATTGAACGGGTCTGTGAAGATTGTAGACAGATGATTAATACAATGTTTATGGATGGTGGGAGGAATTTGTCAGAGCAGCAGCCTTGTCGGTATTTTTCTTGTGGGCAGGTTTCCCCTCTCCTCTTCCTGAGAACTAAGGGTGTGGGGCATTGCTGATGGTCACGAGAGGGGAGTTGTGTTCAGGTTGGGTCGCCCAGTCATTAAGCTGGAGATTCTCAAAATGTTGACATGCTGGTTTTTTAAGGTTGTCATAGCCTGGTGGGGATAAGCTCCCACTACCTATGAAATCCTCCTAATGGTGTGTATCTCAAATAGCCTCTGCCAACCGTGTCCAGCTCCTGGCCTTCACGTGTGGCTTAGCTACTAAACCCAGCAGGAGAAGGGGTGACGGTGGTGCCTTAAAGCAGATGGGTCTCACCATCCATGCTTGACAACTCACTCAGGAGAAGGACATTCTGATCTGAAACCTCCACTACGCCCACTCATGGAGAGTGTTTGGGAGTAAACCCCGAGGGGGACTCCAGAGCTGGGGTCCCTCAGACAGTCCGACGTTGAGTCCGATGCTGACTGGCAGCTCCTGCAATGCCACCGGTGCCAGACTGTATTGGTCCCCTTTGAATGAATCAGCTGGGTGAAGAGGGGGAGCTGCTACCCAGGCAGCACCGGCTCCCCATAGCGCGCTGCCCTGGCTTATGGTTCACGTAGACAGTGGGAGGTAGCGTCCCTGCTCGACCCTGAGCAAAGGAAGGCACAGTGACATGGGGGATTACAAATGCTGGACCTGGAACAAGACACAACTTCCTCTCGGCTTGGGTGAGACGAGAATGGGTGGTGATAGGTTTAGGGTGAACACTGAAAAGTGAGAGGCACCTGTTTCACTGGAGGCCGGTGAGAGTGCAGCACGGGCTGCCAGTAAATGTGGTGGATGTGGGTTTGATTTCAACACCAAAGAGAGATTTGGATAGGTGCAAGGATGGCGGATGTGGTCCAGGTGCAGGTAGACGGGACTAACTGTTCAGAATGGGCTGGATGGGAAAAGGCTCTGCTTCTGTGCTTTGCGACTCTGAGACAAACTACTGGAGGAACTCAGAGGGTAAAGTAACATCTGCTGGTGTAAAGGAGTTGTCCAAGTTCAAATTCAAGCTTAAATCTACATGAATATAGCCAAATGAAATGATGTTCCCTCAGGGCACCCACAGCACACTGCAAATAGCACGGAGCAGAAATTGCACATATGGTTATGATTTCAGGAAAATACAATATGGCCCAAGCCCCTGTGCGGTGCCAGCTGGTGGAGTGGAGGGTCCCGCACTGCACTTCGAGGCAAGTGGTCCCGGTTCGACTCTGGGTGGCTCCTGTCCGTCAGAGCTGGGCTGTGCATCGAACTAGCAACTTGGCCTCATGAAAAAACAGACAACAATGCTAAAGGAACAGCTAGGTCCTTGAGCGGCGTAACCGTAGTCTGGTCTGGTCCACCAGGGCAGCACGCAATTTCGGGCAGAAACCCTGCATCAGTCCTTTCCCCATTGAGTCCCTTCCACAGGTGTAAGGATCTCTGAGGTCTCCAGGGACTGAACTATGGGCAGGTTAGGGGGTTATTCCCTGGAGCACAGATTTTTAAAGAGTTTGATGAAACTATGAGGGGCGTAGGTAGGATGAACGTACACAGCCTTTTCCCATGCTTGGGGAATCAAGAACCACAGGACGTAGGTTTAGATGACGGGAGTGAGATTTTAAGGGGACCTGAGGGGCAACTTTTTCCATCCAGAGTAGCGGCCAGAGGAAGTGATGGGAGCAGATACAATTATAGCGTGTTTGCACAGGTACATGAGAAAGGTTCAGAGATATGTGGGCCAAAGGTCCACAGCCAAATGGGACGAGCTTAGGTAGGTTCAAAGTAAACATTATCAAAATAGATTCGTATCACTATATCCTCAGAATCAGGTTTATGATCACTGGCACGAGTTGTGAAATCGGTTGTCTTTGCAGCAGCAATACACATTAATACAAAAACAACTGTGAATTACAGTTATAAGAAAATATTTTAATTAAATAAGTAGTACAATAACAGAAATAAAAAAGTAGTGAGGTAGTGTTCAGAAACCAAATGGCAGACAGGAAGAAGCTGTTCCTGAATCACTGTGTGTGCCTTCAGGCTTCTGTACCTCCTACCTGGGTGGGTGGGTCCTTAGTGTTGGACGCTGCCTTACTGAAGCACTGCTCTTTGATGATACTACAGAGGTTAGTCCCCATGATGGAACTGAGCAGGTCTGTAACTCCCCGCAGCTTGCCTCGATCCTGTGCAGTGCTCCTCCCACCCCCATACCAGACCGAGATGCAGCGGGTTAAAATGTTCTCCACAATACTACCCTGAGATTAATCTCTTGTCGGCATTCACAGTCGATAGAAACAAGGGAAAGCTGAACAACAAAGAGAAAAAAAGCAAAATAGCATTTTAACAACAAGTTATAAATATTGAGAACATGAGCCGTGGGGTCCTTGAAAGTGAGTCCACGGGTTGTGGAATCGGGTCAGTGTTGGGCTGAGTGGTTAGCTCCTCTTTAGAGTAACAACTGTTCCTGATCTTGGTGGTGTGGGTCCTGCAGTCCTGGACCTTCCTCCTGATGGCAGAAGTGAGAAGAGAGCAAGGCCTGGGTGGTGGGGGTCCCTGACGATGGATGCGACAATGATGGGTGGGCTTTATCCATGATGAACTGGACTTTCTCCAATACTTTTTGTAGTTTTTTCCATTCAAAGGCATTGGTGTTTGCATACCAGTCAGGTTACTCCGCACTGCACATCTATAGAAGCTTGTCAATGTTTTCAATGACACACTGACTCTCAGTAAATATCTAAGAAAGCAGAGGCACTGCCTTGCCTTCTATACAATGGCACTGACTGTACGTGTTGCACATGGGAGAAATGCTCTGAAATGATGACACTGAGGAATTTAAAGACCCTCTCCAGCTCTGATCCCTGATGTGGTCCAGCTCACGCACCTTCAGATTCCTCCTCCTGCAGTCAATAAATTGCCGTGGTTTTGCCAACATCCAGTGAGAGGTTATTGTTGTGGTACCTGTCAACCAGATTTTCAATCTCCATCACCACCTTTGATTAATCCAACAACAGTGGTGACATCAGCAAACTCACATCTGGCATTGGAGCTGTGTTTGCGCAGGATTCCCTGAAGGTCAATTAGCAGTTTGAGTCAGTGACTGGAAAGTAAGAGCAGTGCTGAGGCATTGGACCAAACACACTCGGAGTATTGTGAGCAGTTTGGGGCCCCTTCTCTAAGAAAGGATGTACTGGCATTGGAGAGGGTCCAGAGGATGTTAACAAGAGAGTTTCTGGGAATGAAAGGGTTAATATGTTTGATGGCTCTGCGCCTGGACTTGCTGCAGCTTGGAAGAATGAGGGGGGATCTCAGTGAAACCTATGAAATATTAAAAGGCTTGGATAGAGTGGAAGTTGTGAGGATCCTTCCTATTGTGGCAGTGCCTACAAATACAAATACTTCATTGCCACCAAACAATTGATACGAGAGCGCACAATCATCACAGCGATGTTTGATTCTGTGCTTCGCGCTCCCTGAAGTACAAATCGAAGTAAATATAATAAAAAGTTAAATTATAAATCATAATTAGAAAATAGAAAAGGAAAGTAAGGTGGTGCAAGTCAGGTCTGGATATTTGGAAGGTACGGCCTAGATTCGGGTCAGGATCCATTCAACAGTCTTATCACAGTTGGAAAGAAGCTGTTCCCATATCTGACCGTACGAATCTTCATGCTCCTGAACCTTCTCCCGGAGGGAAGAGGGACAAAAAGTGTGTTGGCTGGGTGGGTCGTGTCCTTGATTATCCTGGCAGCACTGCTCCAACAGCGTGCGGTGTAAAGTGAGTCCAAGGGTGGAAGATTGGTTTGTGTGATGTGCTGGGCTATGTTCACAATCTTCTGCAGCTTCTTCCGGTCTTGGACAGGACAACTTCCATACCAGGTTGTGAAGCAGCAGAAGGCACAGCTTCAGAGACAATTACGTCCCTTTAGAACAGAGATAAGGAGTTATTTCTTTAGCCAGAGGATGGTGAATCTGTGGAAGGTATTGCCACTGATGGTTATGTAGGCCAAGTCATTGGGTATATTCAAAGAGGAGGTTGACGGGTTCTTGATTAGTCAAGCTGTCAAATGCTATGGGAAGAAAACAGGAGAATGGGATTGAGAGGGATAATAAATCAGCTACAATGGAATAGCGGAGCAGACTCGATGGGCTAAATGGCCAAACTCTTCTTCTACGCATTATGGTCTGAGCTTGGTCAGTATGAACCAGTTGGACTGAAGGTCCTGGTTCTGTTCTTTATTACTTTCTGTCTTCACATATCCACCACCCCCGGTGTGTAAAACCTTCCCCGTCAAACCTTTCCCCTCTCACCTTAAACCTGTGCCCTGGAGGATTAGACTCCCCTACCCTGGGGAAAAGATTGTGACCATCCACCTTATCTCCACCCCTCATGGTTCTATAAACCTCTATAAGGTCACCCCTTCACTCCAGTCCCAGTCTGTCCAGCTTCTCCTTATAACTCAGACCCTCCAGTCCCAGTAACATCCTCGTGAATCGTCCCTGCACCCTCTCCAGCTTAACGATATTCTTAAATATGTCTTTAATTATGTCTTTAATAAGCTTTCCAACATGACGGATATCAACATTGCAATTTCCTACAATTAGCCTCTCCCAAACCCCGAACCAAAAAGGAGCCACACTTTCTATTTCCCAGGAAGCAAAGTCAGTGACCGTGTCCCTCTAATGCCAATACAGTTCATCTGACACTCTGGCTGCATCACTGCCCCGCTGATCCCAATTTTCCACAGCTTTTCCTTCTCTGCCAATTCCTGCTGGGTTTCTGGGCTCTGACTGGAGAAAGCTGCCCAATGCCTTTGTCATCTCACGTTTCCTGCAGGTAATTTCCCCAATCACCACAGACAAATACCTCGACAATTGCAATCCCTGACGCAGTTGAATTGTCTTCAAATTTCAGTGGAAACAATGAGTGCCACTTATTTCATCATAACTTCCACTTCATTATTAACTTTTTCAACCGCAGAAGCACAATATTACCTCCTGAAAGTTTTGGTAATAAAAACAATAAATTACAATAAGTTTTAGATATAAAAAAACTAAATTCAACCAGTAATCACAAAGAGATCCAAAAATAGTGAGATAGTGTTCATAGGCTCATTTTCCACTCAGAAATCTGATGATGGAGGAGATGAGGCTAATCCTGAAATATTGAGTGTGTGGTTTCAGACTCCTGTACCTCCCTGTACCTCCTGTACCTCCCTGAGGCTTCTGACTCCTGTACCTCCCTATACCTCCCTGAGGCTTCAGACTCCTGTACCTCCCTGTACCTCCCTGAGGCTTCAGACTCCTGTACCTCCCTGTACCTCCCTGAGCCTTCAGTCTCCTGGACCTCCCTGTACCTCCCTGAGGCTTCAGACTCCTGTACCTCCCTGTAACTCCCTGAGGCTTCAGACTCCTGTACCTCCCTGAGGCTTCAGACTCCTGTACCTCCCTGAGGCTTCAGACTCCTGTACCTCCCTGAGGCTTCAGACTCCTGTACCTCCCTGTACCTCCCTGAGGCTTCAGACTCCTGTACCTCCCTGTACATCCCTGAGGCTTCAGACTCCTGTACCTCCCTGTACCTCCCTGTAACTCCCTGAGGCTTCAGACTCCTGTACCTCCCTGAGGCTTCAGACTCCTGTACCTCCCTGTACCTCCCTGAGGCTTCAGTCTCCTGTACCTACCTGAGGCTTCAGACTCCTGTACCTCCCTGTACCTCCCTGAGGCTTCAGAATCCTGTACCTCCCTGTACCTCCCTGAGGCTTCAGACTCCTGTACCTCCCTGTACCTCCCTGAGGCTTCAGACTCCTGTACCTCCCTGTACCTCCCTGAGGCTTCAGACTCCTGTACCTCCCTGTACCTCCCTGAGGCTTCAGACTCCTGTACCTCCCTGTACCTCCCTGTACCACCCTGAGGCTTCAGACTCCTGTACCTCCCTGAGGCTTCAGACTCCTGTACCACCCTGAGGCTTCAGACTCCTGTACCTCCCTGTACCTCCCTGAGGCTTCAGACTCCTGTACCTCCCTGTACCTCCCTGAGGCTTCAGACTCCTGTACCTCCCTGAGGCGTCAGACTCCTGTACCTTCCTGTACCTCCCTGAGGCTTCAGACTCCTGTACCTCCCTGTAACTCTCTGAGGCTTCAGACTCCTGTACCTCCCTGAGGCTTCAGACTCCTGTACCTCCCTGTACCTCCATGTACATCCCTGAGGCTTCAGACTCCTGTACCTCCCTGTACCTCCATGTACCTCCCTGAGGCTTCAGACTCCTGTACCTCCCTGAGGCTTCAGACTCCTGTACCTCCCTGTACCTCCCTGAGGCTTCAGACTCCTGTACCTCCCTGAGGCTTCAGACTTCTGTACCTCCCTGAGGCTTCAGACTCCTGTACCTCCCTGAGGCTTTAGACTCCTGTACCTCCCGGTACCTCCCTGAGGCTTTAGACTCCTGTACCTCCCTGAGGCTTTAGACTCCTGTACCTCCCTGCACCTCCCTGAGGCTTCAGACTCCTGTACCTCCCTGTAACTCCCTGAGGATTCAGACTCCTGTACCTCCCTGTACCTCCCTGAGGCTTCAGACTCCTGTACCTCCCTGTACCTCCCTGAGGCTTTAGACTCCTGTACCTCCCTGAGGCTTCAGACTCCTGTACCTCCCTGTACCTCCCTGAGGCTTCAGACTCCTGTACCTCCCTGTACCTCCCTGAGGCTTCAGACTCCTGTACCTCCCTGTAACTCCCTGAGGCTTCAGACTCCTGTACCTCCCTGTAACTCCCTGAGGCTTCAGACTCCTGTACCTCCCTGTAACTCCCTGAGGCTTCAGACTCCTGTACATCCCTGTACCTCCATGTACCTCCCTGCGGCTTCAGACTCCTGTACCTCCCTGTACCTCCCTGAGGCTTCAGACTCCTGTACCTCCCTGTAACTCCCTGAGGATTCAGACTCCTGTACCTCCCTGTACCTCCCTGAGGCTTCAGACTCCTGTACCTCCCTGAGCCTTCAGACTCCTGTACCTCCCTGTACTTCCCGGAGGCTTCAGACTCCACTATCTCCCTGAGGCTTCAGACTCCTGTACCTCCCTGTACCGCCTTGAGGCTTCAGACTACTGTACCTCCCTGTACATCTATGTACCTCCCTGAGGCGTCAGACTCCTGTACCTCACTGTACCTCCCTGAGGCTTCAGACTCCTGTACCTCCCTGTACCTCCCTGTACCTCCCTGAGGCATCAGACTCCTGTACCTTCCTGTACCTCCCTGAGGCTTCAGACTCCTTTACCTCCCTGTACCTCCCTGTACCTCCCTGAGGCTTCAGACTCCTGTACCTCACTGTACCTCCCTGAGGCTTCAGACTCCTGTACATCCCTGAGGCTTCAGACTCCTGTACCTCCCTGTACCTCCCTGAGGCTTCAGACTCCTGTACATCCCTGAGGCTTCAGAATCCTGTACCTCACTGTACCTCCCTGAGGCTTCAGACTCCTGTACCTCCCTGTACCTCCCTGAGGCTTCAGACTCCTGTACCTTCCTGTACCTCCCTGAGGCTTCAGACTCCTTTACCTCCCTGTACCTCCCTGTACCTCCCTGAGGCTTCAGACTCCTGTACCTCACTGTACCTCCCTGAGGCTTCAGACTCCTGTACATCCCTGAGGCTTCAGACTCCTGTACCTCCCTGTACCTCCCTGAGGCTTCAGACTCCTGTACATCCCTGAGGCTTCAGAATCCTGTACCTCACTGTACCTCCCTGAGGCTTCAGACTCCTGTACCTCCCTGTACCTCCCTGAGGCTTCAGACTCCTGTACCTCACTGTACCTCCCTGAGGCTTCAGACTCCTGTACATCCCTGAGGCTTCAGACTCCTGTACCTCCCTGTACCTCCCTGAGGCTTCAGACTCCTGTACCTCCTGTACCTCCCTGAGGCTTCAGACTCCTGTACCTCCCTGTACCTCCCTGAGGCTTCAGACTCCTGTACCTCCCTGAGGCTTTAGACTCCTGTACCTCCCGGTACCTACCTGAGGCTTCAGACTCCTGTACCTCCCTGAGGCTTTAGACTCCTGTACCTCCCTGTACCTACCTGAGGCTTTAGACTCCTGTACCTCCCTGTACCTCCCTGAGGCTTCAGACTCCTGTACCTCCCTGTAACTCCCTGAGGCTTCAGACTCCTGTACCCCCCTGTACCTCCCTGAGGCTTCAGACTCCTGTACCTCCTGTACCTCCATGAGGCTTCAGACTCCTGTACCTCCCTGAGGCTTCAGACTCCTGTACCTCCCTGAACCTACCTGTGGCTTCAGACTCCTGTACCTCCTGTACCTCCCTGAGGCTTCAGACTCCTGTACCTCCCTGTACCTCCCTGAGGCTTCAGACTCCTGTACCTCCTGTACCTCCCTGAGGCTTCAGACTCCTGTACCTCCCTGAGGCTTCAGACTCCTGTACCCCCCTGTACCTCCCTGAGGCTTCAGACTCCTGTACCTCCCTGTACCTCCCTGAGGCTTCAGACTCCTGTACCTCCCTGTACCTCCCTGAGGCTTCAGACTCCTGTACCTCCCTGAGGCGTCAGACTGCTGTACCTCCCTGTACCTCCCTGAGGCTTCAGACTCCTGTACCTCCCTGAGGCTTCAGACTCCTGTACCCCCCTGTACCTCCCTGAGGCTTCAGACTCCTGTACCTCCCTGTACCTCCCTGAGGCTTCAGACTCCTGTACCTCCCTGTACCTCCCTGAGGCTTCAGACTCCTGTACCTCCCTGAGGCTTCAGACTCCTGTACCTCCCTGTACCTCCCTGAGGCTTCAGACTCCTGTACCTCCCTGTACCTCCCTGAGGCTTCAGACTCCTGTACCTCCCTGAGGCGTCAGACTCCTGTATTTCCCTGTACCTCCCTGAGGCTTCAGACTCCTGTACCTCCCTGTACCTCCCTGAGGCTTCAGACTCCTGTACCTCCCTGTACCTCCCTGAGGCTTCAGACTCCTGTACCTCCCTGAGGCTTTAGACTCCTGTACCTCCCGGTACCTACCTGAGGCTTCAGACTCCTGTACCTCCCTGAGGCTTTAGACTCCTGTACCTCCCTGTACCTACCTGAGGCTTTAGACTCCTGTACCTCCCTGTACCTCCCTGAGGCTTCAGACTCCTGTACCTCCCTGTACCTCCCTGAGGCTTCAGACTCCTGTACCTCCCTGTACATCCCTGAGGCTTCAGACTCCTGTACCTCCCTGTACCTCCCTGTAACTCCCTGAGGCTTCAGACTCCTGTACCTCCCTGAGGCTTCAGACTCCTGTACCTCCCTGTACCTCCCTGAGGCTTCAGTCTCCTGTACCTACCTGAGGCTTCAGACTCCTGTACCTCCCTGTACCTCCCTGAGGCTTCAGAATCCTGTACCTCCCTGTACCTCCCTGAGGCTTCAGACTCCTGTACCTCCCTGTACCTCCCTGAGGCTTCAGACTCCTGTACCTCCCTGTACCTCCCTGAGGCTTCAGACTCCTGTACCTCCCTGTACCTCCCTGAGGCTTCAGACTCCTGTACCTCCCTGTACCTCCCTGTACCACCCTGAGGCTTCAGACTCCTGTACCTCCCTGAGGCTTCAGACTCCTGTACCACCCTGAGGCTTCAGACTCCTGTACCTCCCTGTACCTCCCTGAGGCTTCAGACTCCTGTACCTCCCTGTACCTCCCTGAGGCTTCAGACTCCTGTACCTCCCTGAGGCGTCAGACTCCTGTACCTTCCTGTACCTCCCTGAGGCTTCAGACTCCTGTACCTCCCTGTAACTCTCTGAGGCTTCAGACTCCTGTACCTCCCTGAGGCTTCAGACTCCTGTACCTCCCTGTACCTCCATGTACATCCCTGAGGCTTCAGACTCCTGTACCTCCCTGTACCTCCATGTACCTCCCTGAGGCTTCAGACTCCTGTACCTCCCTGAGGCTTCAGACTCCTGTACCTCCCTGTACCTCCCTGAGGCTTCAGACTCCTGTACATCCCTGAGGCTTCAGACTCCTGTACCTCCCTGTACCTCCCTGAGGCTTCAGACTCCTGTACCTCCTGTACCTCCCTGAGGCTTCAGACTCCTGTACCTCCCTGTACCTCCCTGAGGCTTCAGACTCCTGTACCTCCCTGAGGCTTTAGACTCCTGTACCTCCCGGTACCTACCTGAGGCTTCAGACTCCTGTACCTCCCTGAGGCTTTAGACTCCTGTACCTCCCTGTACCTACCTGAGGCTTTAGACTCCTGTACCTCCCTGTACCTCCCTGAGGCTTCAGACTCCTGTACCTCCCTGTAACTCCCTGAGGCTTCAGACTCCTGTACCCCCCTGTACCTCCCTGAGGCTTCAGACTCCTGTACCTCCTGTACCTCCATGAGGCTTCAGACTCCTGTACCTCCCTGAGGCTTCAGACTCCTGTACCTCCCTGAACCTACCTGTGGCTTCAGACTCCTGTACCTCCTGTACCTCCCTGAGGCTTCAGACTCCTGTACCTCCCTGTACCTCCCTGAGGCTTCAGACTCCTGTACCTCCTGTACCTCCCTGAGGCTTCAGACTCCTGTACCTCCCTGAGGCTTCAGACTCCTGTACCCCCCTGTACCTCCCTGAGGCTTCAGACTCCTGTACCTCCCTGTACCTCCCTGAGGCTTCAGACTCCTGTACCTCCCTGTACCTCCCTGAGGCTTCAGACTCCTGTACCTCCCTGAGGCGTCAGACTGCTGTACCTCCCTGTACCTCCCTGAGGCTTCAGACTCCTGTACCTCCCTGAGGCTTCAGACTCCTGTACCCCCCTGTACCTCCCTGAGGCTTCAGACTCCTGTACCTCCCTGTACCTCCCTGAGGCTTCAGACTCCTGTACCTCCCTGTACCTCCCTGAGGCTTCAGACTCCTGTACCTCCCTGAGGCTTCAGACTCCTGTACCTCCCTGTACCTCCCTGAGGCTTCAGACTCCTGTACCTCCCTGTACCTCCCTGAGGCTTCAGACTCCTGTACCTCCCTGAGGCGTCAGACTCCTGTATTTCCCTGTACCTCCCTGAGGCTTTAGACTCCTGTACCTCCCTGTACCTCCCTGAGGCTTCAGACTCCTGTACCTCCCTGTACCTCCCTGAGGCTTCAGACTCCTGTACCTCCCTGAGGCTTTAGACTCCTGTACCTCCCGGTACCTACCTGAGGCTTCAGACTCCTGTACCTCCCTGAGGCTTTAGACTCCTGTACCTCCCTGTACCTACCTGAGGCTTTAGACTCCTGTACCTCCCTGTACCTCCCTGAGGCTTCAGACTCCTGTACCTCCCTGTACCTCCCTGAGGCTTCAGACTCCTGTACCTCCCTGTACATCCCTGAGGCTTCAGACTCCTGTACCTCCCTGTACCTCCCTGTAACTCCCTGAGGCTTCAGACTCCTGTACCTCCCTGAGGCTTCAGACTCCTGTACCTCCCTGTACCTCCCTGAGGCTTCAGTCTCCTGTACCTACCTGAGGCTTCAGACTCCTGTACCTCCCTGTACCTCCCTGAGGCTTCAGAATCCTGTACCTCCCTGTACCTCCCTGAGGCTTCAGACTCCTGTACCTCCCTGTACCTCCCTGAGGCTTCAGACTCCTGTACCTCCCTGTACCTCCCTGAGGCTTCAGACTCCTGTACCTCCCTGTACCTCCCTGAGGCTTCAGACTCCTGTACCTCCCTGTACCTCCCTGTACCTCCCTGAGGCTTCAGACTCCTGTACCTCCCTGAGGCTTCAGACTCCTGTACCACCCTGAGGCTTCAGACTCCTGTACCTCCCTGTACCTCCCTGAGGCTTCAGACTCCTGTACCTCCCTGTACCTCCCTGAGGCTTCAGACTCCTGTACCTCCCTGAGGCGTCAGACTCCTGTACCTTCCTGTACCTCCCTGAGGCTTCAGACTCCTGTACCTCCCTGTAACTCTCTGAGGCTTCAGACTCCTGTACCTCCCTGAGGCTTCAGACTCCTGTACCTCCCTGTACCTCCATGTACATCCCTGAGGCTTCAGACTCCTGTACCTCCCTGTACCTCCATGTACCTCCCTGAGGCTTCAGACTCCTGTACCTCCCTGAGGCTTCAGACTCCTGTACCTCCCTGTACCTCCCTGAGGCTTCAGACTCCTGTACCTCCCTGAGGCTTCAGACTTCTGTACCTCCCTGAGGCTTCAGACTCCTGTACCTCCCTGAGGCTTTAGACTCCTGTACCTCCCGGTACCTCCCTGAGGCTTTAGACTCCTGTACCTCCCTGAGGCTTTAGACTCCTGTACCTCCCTGCACCTCCCTGAGGCTTCAGACTCCTGTACCTCCCTGTAACTCCCTGAGGATTCAGACTCCTGTACCTCCCTGTACCTCCCTGAGGCTTCAGACTCCTGTACCTCCCTGTACCTCCCTGAGGCTTTAGACTCCTGTACCTCCCTGAGGCTTCAGACTCCTGTACCTCCCTGTACCTCCCTGAGGCTTCAGACTCCTGTACCTCCCTGTACCTCCCTGAGGCTTCAGACTCCTGTACCTCCCTGTAACTCCCTGAGGCTTCAGACTCCTGTACCTCCCTGTAACTCCCTGAGGCTTCAGACTCCTGTACCTCCCTGTAACTCCCTGAGGCTTCAGACTCCTGTACATCCCTGTACCTCCATGTACCTCCCTGCGGCTTCAGACTCCTGTACCTCCCTGTACCTCCCTGAGGCTTCAGACTCCTGTACCTCCCTGTAACTCCCTGAGGATTCAGACTCCTGTACCTCCCTGTACCTCCCTGAGGCTTCAGACTCCTGTACCTCCCTGAGCCTTCAGACTCCTGTACCTCCCTGTACTTCCCGGAGGCTTCAGACTCCACTATCTCCCTGAGGCTTCAGACTCCTGTACCTCCCTGTACCGCCTTGAGGCTTCAGACTACTGTACCTCCCTGTACATCTATGTACCTCCCTGAGGCGTCAGACTCCTGTACCTCACTGTACCTCCCTGAGGCTTCAGACTCCTGTACCTCCCTGTACCTCCCTGTACCTCCCTGAGGCATCAGACTCCTGTACCTTCCTGTACCTCCCTGAGGCTTCAGACTCCTTTACCTCCCTGTACCTCCCTGTACCTCCCTGAGGCTTCAGACTCCTGTACCTCACTGTACCTCCCTGAGGCTTCAGACTCCTGTACATCCCTGAGGCTTCAGACTCCTGTACCTCCCTGTACCTCCCTGAGGCTTCAGACTCCTGTACATCCCTGAGGCTTCAGAATCCTGTACCTCACTGTACCTCCCTGAGGCTTCAGACTCCTGTACCTCCCTGTACCTCCCTGAGGCTTCAGACTCCTGTACCTTCCTGTACCTCCCTGAGGCTTCAGACTCCTTTACCTCCCTGTACCTCCCTGTACCTCCCTGAGGCTTCAGACTCCTGTACCTCACTGTACCTCCCTGAGGCTTCAGACTCCTGTACATCCCTGAGGCTTCAGACTCCTGTACCTCCCTGTACCTCCCTGAGGCTTCAGACTCCTGTACATCCCTGAGGCTTCAGAATCCTGTACCTCACTGTACCTCCCTGAGGCTTCAGACTCCTGTACCTCCCTGTACCTCCCTGAGGCTTCAGACTCCTGTACCTCACTGTACCTCCCTGAGGCTTCAGACTCCTGTACATCCCTGAGGCTTCAGACTCCTGTACCTCCCTGTACCTCCCTGAGGCTTCAGACTCCTGTACCTCCTGTACCTCCCTGAGGCTTCAGACTCCTGTACCTCCCTGTACCTCCCTGAGGCTTCAGACTCCTGTACCTCCCTGAGGCTTTAGACTCCTGTACCTCCCGGTACCTACCTGAGGCTTCAGACTCCTGTACCTCCCTGAGGCTTTAGACTCCTGTACCTCCCTGTACCTACCTGAGGCTTTAGACTCCTGTACCTCCCTGTACCTCCCTGAGGCTTCAGACTCCTGTACCTCCCTGTAACTCCCTGAGGCTTCAGACTCCTGTACCCCCCTGTACCTCCCTGAGGCTTCAGACTCCTGTACCTCCTGTACCTCCATGAGGCTTCAGACTCCTGTACCTCCCTGAGGCTTCAGACTCCTGTACCTCCCTGAACCTACCTGTGGCTTCAGACTCCTGTACCTCCTGTACCTCCCTGAGGCTTCAGACTCCTGTACCTCCCTGTACCTCCCTGAGGCTTCAGACTCCTGTACCTCCTGTACCTCCCTGAGGCTTCAGACTCCTGTACCTCCCTGAGGCTTCAGACTCCTGTACCCCCCTGTACCTCCCTGAGGCTTCAGACTCCTGTACCTCCCTGTACCTCCCTGAGGCTTCAGACTCCTGTACCTCCCTGTACCTCCCTGAGGCTTCAGACTCCTGTACCTCCCTGAGGCGTCAGACTGCTGTACCTCCCTGTACCTCCCTGAGGCTTCAGACTCCTGTACCTCCCTGAGGCTTCAGACTCCTGTACCCCCCTGTACCTCCCTGAGGCTTCAGACTCCTGTACCTCCCTGTACCTCCCTGAGGCTTCAGACTCCTGTACCTCCCTGTACCTCCCTGAGGCTTCAGACTCCTGTACCTCCCTGAGGCTTCAGACTCCTGTACCTCCCTGTACCTCCCTGAGGCTTCAGACTCCTGTACCTCCCTGTACCTCCCTGAGGCTTCAGACTCCTGTACCTCCCTGAGGCGTCAGACTCCTGTATTTCCCTGTACCTCCCTGAGGCTTCAGACTCCTGTACCTCCCTGTACCTCCCTGAGGCTTCAGACTCCTGTACCTCCCTGTACCTCCCTGAGGCTTCAGACTCCTGTACCTCCCTGAGGCTTTAGACTCCTGTACCTCCCGGTACCTACCTGAGGCTTCAGACTCCTGTACCTCCCTGAGGCTTTAGACTCCTGTACCTCCCTGTACCTACCTGAGGCTTTAGACTCCTGTACCTCCCTGTACCTCCCTGAGGCTTCAGACTCCTGTACCTCCCTGTAACTCCCTGAGGCTTCAGACTCCTGTACCCCCCTGTACCTCCCTGAGGCTTCAGACTCCTGTACCTCCTGTACCTCCATGAGGCTTCAGACTCCTGTACCTCCCTGAGGCTTCAGACTCCTGTACCTCCCTGAACCTACCTGTGGCTTCAGACTCCTGTACCTCCTGTACCTCCCTGAGGCTTCAGACTCCTGTACCTCCCTGTACCTCCCTGAGGCTTCAGACTCCTGTACCTCCCTGAGGCTTCAGACTCCTGTACCCCCCTGTACCTCCCTGAGGCTTCAGACTCCTGTACCTCCCTGTACCTCCCTGAGGCTTCAGACTCCTGTACCTACTGTACCTCCCTGAGGCTTTAGACTCCTGTACCTCCCTGTACCTCCCTGAGGCTTTAGACTCCTGTACCTCCCTGTACCTCCCTGAGGCTTCAGTCTCCTGTACCTCCCTGAAGCTTCAGACTGCTGTACCTCCCTGTGGCTTCAGACTCCTGTACCTCCCTGTACCTCCCTGAGGCTTCAGACTCCTGTACCTTCCTGTACCTCCCTGAGGCTTCAGACTCCTTTACCTCCCTGTACCTCCCTGTACCTCCCTGAGGCTTCAGACTCCTGTACCTCACTGTACCTCCCTGAGGCTTCAGACTCCTGTACATCCCTGAGGCTTCAGACTCCTGTACCTCCCTGTACCTCCCTGAGGCTTCAGACTCCTGTACATCCCTGAGGCTTCAGAATCCTGTACCTCACTGTACCTCCCTGAGGCTTCAGACTCCTGTACCTCCCTGTACCTCCCTGAGGCTTCAGACTCCTGTACCTCACTGTACCTCCCTGAGGCTTCAGACTCCTGTACATCCCTGAGGCTTCAGACTCCTGTACCTCCCTGTACCTCCCTGAGGCTTCAGACTCCTGTACCTCCTGTACCTCCCTGAGGCTTCAGACTCCTGTACCTCCCTGTACCTCCCTGAGGCTTCAGACTCCTGTACCTCCCTGAGGCTTTAGACTCCTGTACCTCCCGGTACCTACCTGAGGCTTCAGACTCCTGTACCTCCCTGAGGCTTTAGACTCCTGTACCTCCCTGTACCTACCTGAGGCTTTAGACTCCTGTACCTCCCTGTACCTCCCTGAGGCTTCAGACTCCTGTACCTCCCTGTAACTCCCTGAGGCTTCAGACTCCTGTACCCCCCTGTACCTCCCTGAGGCTTCAGACTCCTGTACCTCCTGTACCTCCATGAGGCTTCAGACTCCTGTACCTCCCTGAGGCTTCAGACTCCTGTACCTCCCTGAACCTACCTGTGGCTTCAGACTCCTGTACCTCCTGTACCTCCCTGAGGCTTCAGACTCCTGTACCTCCCTGTACCTCCCTGAGGCTTCAGACTCCTGTACCTCCTGTACCTCCCTGAGGCTTCAGACTCCTGTACCTCCCTGAGGCTTCAGACTCCTGTACCCCCCTGTACCTCCCTGAGGCTTCAGACTCCTGTACCTCCCTGTACCTCCCTGAGGCTTCAGACTCCTGTACCTCCCTGTACCTCCCTGAGGCTTCAGACTCCTGTACCTCCCTGAGGCGTCAGACTGCTGTACCTCCCTGTACCTCCCTGAGGCTTCAGACTCCTGTACCTCCCTGAGGCTTCAGACTCCTGTACCCCCCTGTACCTCCCTGAGGCTTCAGACTCCTGTACCTCCCTGTACCTCCCTGAGGCTTCAGACTCCTGTACCTCCCTGTACCTCCCTGAGGCTTCAGACTCCTGTACCTCCCTGAGGCTTCAGACTCCTGTACCTCCCTGTACCTCCCTGAGGCTTCAGACTCCTGTACCTCCCTGTACCTCCCTGAGGCTTCAGACTCCTGTACCTCCCTGAGGCGTCAGACTCCTGTATTTCCCTGTACCTCCCTGAGGCTTCAGACTCCTGTACCTCCCTGTACCTCCCTGAGGCTTCAGACTCCTGTACCTCCCTGTACCTCCCTGAGGCTTCAGACTCCTGTACCTCCCTGAGGCTTTAGACTCCTGTACCTCCCGGTACCTACCTGAGGCTTCAGACTCCTGTACCTCCCTGAGGCTTTAGACTCCTGTACCTCCCTGTACCTACCTGAGGCTTTAGACTCCTGTACCTCCCTGTACCTCCCTGAGGCTTCAGACTCCTGTACCTCCCTGTAACTCCCTGAGGCTTCAGACTCCTGTACCCCCCTGTACCTCCCTGAGGCTTCAGACTCCTGTACCTCCTGTACCTCCATGAGGCTTCAGACTCCTGTACCTCCCTGAGGCTTCAGACTCCTGTACCTCCCTGAACCTACCTGTGGCTTCAGACTCCTGTACCTCCTGTACCTCCCTGAGGCTTCAGACTCCTGTACCTCCCTGTACCTCCCTGAGGCTTCAGACTCCTGTACCTCCCTGAGGCTTCAGACTCCTGTACCCCCCTGTACCTCCCTGAGGCTTCAGACTCCTGTACCTCCCTGTACCTCCCTGAGGCTTCAGACTCCTGTACCTACTGTACCTCCCTGAGGCTTTAGACTCCTGTACCTCCCTGTACCTCCCTGAGGCTTTAGACTCCTGTACCTCCCTGTACCTCCCTGAGGCTTCAGTCTCCTGTACCTCCCTGAAGCTTCAGACTGCTGTACCTCCCTGTGGCTTCAGACTCCTGTACCTCCCTGTACCTCCCTGAGGCTTCAGACTCCTGTACCTCCCTGTACCTCCCTGAGGCTTCAGACACCTGTACCTCCCTGTACCTCCCTGAGGCTTCTGACTCCTGTACCTCCCTGTACCTACCTGTGGCTTCAGACTGCTGTACCTCCTGTACCTCCCTGAGGCTTCAGACTCCTGTACCTCCTGTACCTCCCTGAGGCTTTAGACTCCTGTACCTCCCTGTACCTCCCTGAGGCTTTAGACTCCTGTACCTCCCTGTACCTACCTGTGGCTTCAGACTGCTGTACCTCCCTGAGGCTTCAGACTCCTGTACCTCCCTGTACCTCCCTGAGGCTTCAGACTCCTGTACCTCCTGTACCTCCCTGAGGCTTCAGACTCCTGTACCTCCCTGAGGCTTTATTCTCCTGTACCTCCCTGTACCTCCCTGAGGCTTTAGACTCCTGTACCTCCCTGTACCTACCTGTGGCTTCAGACTGCTGTACCTCCCTGAGGCTTCAGACTCCTGTACCTCCCTGTACCTCCCTGAGGCTTCAGACTCCTGTACCTCCCTGTACCTGCCTGAGGCTTCAGACTCCTGTACCTCCTGCCTAACCTTAGCGATGAGAAGAGGCCGAATGGTTGTCATTATTCATGGATGCTGATGACCAACACTTCACTGTTTTCTCTCTCTTTGATATTGAAATGTGCAAATGCTTTAGCTAATTGTTGCTGTTTCTCTCCATGACTGGTGGCAAAGCAGCGGGCAATCTTTCCATTTCTTAGGCGCTTGTCTGTTTGTTACGAGTCTCGACCCTGCACGGATGGACAGCGGGTTAGGAGCTGGCATTCTTTCACCCCCATTCTCTCACACACTCGTGTGCATTCTTTCACCCCCATTCTCTCACACACTCGTGTGCATTCTTTCACCCCCATTCTCTCACACACTCGTGTGCATTCTTTCACCCCCATTCTCTCACACACGCGTGTGCATTCTTTCACCCCATTCTCTCACACACCTGTGCATTCTTTCACCCCCTGTCTCTCTCACACTCGTGTGCATTCTTTCACCCCAGTCCCTCTCACTCACGTGTGCATTCATTCACCCCCATTCTCTCACACACTCGTCTGCATTCTTTCACCCCATTCTCTCACACACTCGTGTGCATTCTTTCACCCCATTCTCTCACACACTCATGTGCATTCTTTCACCCCATTCTCTCACAAACGTGCGCATTCATTCACCCACATTCTCACACTCACGTGTGCATTATTTCACCCCGTTCCCTCACACACGTGTGCATTCTTTCAACCCCATTCTCTCTCACACATGTGTGCTTTCTTTCACCCCATTCTCTCACACACCTCTGCGTTCTTTCACCCCCATTCTCCCACACACTCGTGTGCATTCTTTCACCCCATTGCCTCACACACGTATGCATTCTTTCACCCCCAGTCTCTCTCACACATGCGTGCATTCTTTCACCCCATTCTCTCACACTCCTGTTCATTCTTTCACCCCCATTCTCTCACACACTCGTGTGCATTCTTTCACCCAATTCTCTAAGACACTCGTGTGCATTCTTTCACCCCATTCTTTCACACACTCGTGTGCATTCTTTCACCACATTCTCTCACACACTCGTGTGCATTCTTTCACCCCATTCTCTCACACACCTGAGCATTCATTCACCCCATTCTCTCACACACGTTTGCATTCGCTCACCCAATTCTCTCACACACGTGTGCATTCTTTCACCCCATTCTCTCTCACGCGTGTGCATTTGTTCACTCCCATTCTCGCACACACTTGTGCAATCATTTACAACGATTCTCTCACACACTTGTCCATTCCTTCACCCCCAGTATCTCTCACACACGTTTGCATTCTTTCACCCTCATTCTCTCACTGACGTATGCATTCTTTCACCCCAGTCCCTCACACACGTGTGCATTCTTTCACCCCCAGACTCTCTCACACATGTGTGCATTCTTTCACCCCATTCTCTCACACACCTGTGCATTCTTTCACCCCCATTCTCTCACACACTCGTGTGCAATCTTTCATTCCATTCTTCACACACTCATGTGCATTCTTTCACCCCCATTCTCTCACACACGTGTGCATTCTTTCACCCCTGTCCCTCTCACACACGTGTGCATTCTTTCACCCAAATTCTCTCACGCACGTGTGCATTCTTTCATCCCATTCCCTCACACACGTGTGCATTATTTCACCCCCTGTCTCTCTCACACATGTGTGCATTCTTTCACCCCATTCTCTCACACACCTGTGGATTTTTTCACCCCCATTCTCTCACACACTCATGTGCATTCTTTCACCCCATTCTCTCACACACTCGTGTGCATTCTTTCACCCCATTCCCTCACACACTTGTGCATTCTTTCACCCCATTCTCTCACACACGTGTGCATTCTTTCACACCGATTCTCTCACACACTTGTCCATTCTTTCACCCCATTCTCTCACTCACGAGTGCATTCGTTCACCCCCAGTCTCTCTCACACATGTGCATTCTTTCACACCAGTCCCTCTCACACACGTGTGCATTCTTTCACCCACATTCTCTCACATTCGTGTGCATTCTTTCACCCATCATTCTCTCACACACTCGTGTGCATTCTTTCACCCCATTCTCTCACACACTCATGTGCATTCTTTCACCCCATTCTCTCACACTCATGCGCATTCTTTCACCCCATTCTCTCAGACACCTGAGCATTCATTCAACCAATTCTCTCACACACGTGTGCATTCTATCACCCCATTCTCTCACACTCACGTGTGCATTCTTTCACCCCGTTCCCTCACACACATGTGCATTCTTTCAACCCCAGACTCTCTCACACACGTGTGCATTCTTTCACCCCTGTCCCTCTCACACACGTGTGCATTCTTTCACCCACATTCACTCACTCACGTGTGCATTCTTTCACCCCATTCTCTCACGCACGTCTGCTTTCTTTCACCCACATTCTCTCACTCACGTGTGCATTCTTTCACTCATTCTCTCACACACACGTGTGCATTCTTTCACCCCAGTCCCTCTCAGACACGTGTGCATTCTTTCACCCCATTCTCTCTCACACGTGTGCATTCTTTCACCCCCATTCTCTCACACTCGTGTACATTCTTTCACACCGATTCTCTCACACACGTGCATTCTTTCACCCCCATTCTCTCACACTCATGTGCATTCTTTCACCCCATTCTCTCAGACACCTGAGCATTCATTCAACCAATTCTCTCACACACATTTGCATTCTTTCACCCACATTCTCTCAATCACGTGTGCATTCTTTCACCCCCAGACTCTCTCACACATGTGTGCATTCTTTCACCCCATTCTCTCACACACCTGTGCATTCTTTCACCCATCATTCTCTCACACACTCGTGTGCATTCTTTCACCCCATTCTCTCACACACTCATGTGCATTCTTTCACCCCATTCTCTCACACTCATGCGCATTCTTTCACCCCATTCTCTCAGACACCTGAGCATTCATTCAACCAATTCTCTCACACACGTTGGCATTCTTTCACCCACATTCTCTCACTCACGTGTGCATTATTTCACCCCGTTCCCTCACACACGTGTGCATTCTTTCACCCCATTCTCTCACACTCCTGTTCATTCTTTCACCCCCATTCTCTCAAACACTCGTGTGCATTCTTTCACCCAATTCTCTCAGACACTCGTGTGCATTCTTTCACCCCTTTCTCTCACACACTCGTGTGCATTCTTTCACCCCATTCTCTCACACACGTGTGCATTCTTTCACCCCTGTCCCTCTCACACACGTGTGCATTCTTTCACCCCATTCTCTCACACACTCGTGTGCATTCTTTCAACCCATTCTCACACACTCGTGTGCATTCGCTCACCCAATTCTCTCACACACGTGTGCATTCTTTCACCCCATTCTCTCTCACGCGTGTGCATTTGTTCACCCCGATTCTCGCACAATCTTGTGCAATCTTTCACAACGATTCTCTCACACACTTGTCCATTCTTTCACCCCCAGTATCTCTCACACACGTTTGCATTCTTTCACCCACATTCTCTCACTGACGTGTGCATTCGTTCACCCCATTCTTTCACACACTCGTGTGCATTCTTTTACCCCATTCTCTCATGCACGTGTGCATTCTGTCACCCCAGTCCCTCTCACACCCGTGTGCTTTCTTTCACCCACATTCTCTCACTCACGTGTGCATTCTTTCACCCATTCTCTCACACACACCTGTGCATTCTTTCACCCCAGTCCCTCTCAGACACGTGTGCATTCTTTCACCCCATTCACTCTCACACGTGTGCATTCTTTCACCCCCATTCTCTCACACTCGTGTACATTCTTTCACACCGATTCTCTCACACACGTGCATTCTTTCACCCCCATTCTCTCACACTCGTGTACATTCTTTCACACCGATTCTCTCACACACGTGCATTCTTTCACCCCCAATCTCTCACACTCATGTGCATTCTTTCACCCCATTCTCTCAGACACCTGAGCATTCATTCAACCAATTCTCTCACACACGTTTGCATTCTTTCACCCACATTCTCTCAATCACGTGTGCATTATTTCACCCCATTCACTCACACATGTGTGCATTCTTTCACCCCCAGACTCTCTCACACATGTGTGCATTCTTTCACCCCATTCTCTCACACACCTGTGCATTCTTTCACCCCCATTCTCTCACACACTCTTGTGCATTCTTTCACCCCATTCTCTCACACTCATGTGCATTCTTTCACCCCATTCTCTCAGACACCTGAGCATTCATTCAACCAATTCTCTCACACACGTTTGCATTCTTTCACCCACATTCTCTCAATCACGTGTGCATTATTTCACCCCGTTCCCTCACACACGTGTGCATTCTTTCACCCCATTCTCTCACACTCTGGTTCATTCTTTCACCCCCATTCTCTCACACACTCGTGTGCATTCTTTCACCCAATTCTCTCAGACACTCGTGTGCATTCTTTCACCCCATTCTCTCACACACTAGTGTGCATTCTTTCACCCCATCCTCTCACACACGTGCGCATTCATTCACCCACATTCTCTCACTCACGTGTGCATTATTTCACCCCATTCCCTCACACACGTGTGCATTCTTTCACCCCATTCTCTCACACTCCTGTTCATTCTTTCACCCCATTCTCTCACACATGTGTGCATTCTTTCACCCACATTCTTTCACTCACGAGTGCATTCGTTCACCCCCAGTCTCTCTCACACATGTGCATTTGTTCACCCCGATTCTCGCACACTCTTGTGCAATCTTTCACAACGATTCTCTCACACACTTGTCCATTCTTTCACCCCCAGTATCTCTCACACACGTTTGCATTCTTTCACCCACATTCTCTCACTGACGTGTGCATTCGTTCACCCCATTCTTTCACACATTCGTGTGCATTCTTTTACCCCATTCTCTCATGCACGTGTGCATTCTGTCACCCCAGTCCCTCTCACACCCGTGTGCTTTCTTTCACCCACATTCTCTCACACACACCTGTGCATTCTTTCACCCCAGTCCCTCTCAGACACGTGTGCATTCTTTCACCCCATTCACTCTCACACGTGTGCATTCTTTCACCCCCATTCTCTCACACTCGTGTACATTCTTTCACACCGATTCTCTCACACACGTGCATTCTTTCACCCCCATTCTCTCACACTCGTGTACATTCTTTCACACCGATTCTCTCACACACGTGCATTCTTTCACCCCCATTCTCTCACACTCATGTGCATTCTTTCACCCCATTCTCTCAGACACCTGAGCATTCATTCAACCAATTCTCTCACACACGTTTGCATTCTTTCACCCACATTCTCTCAATCACGTGTGCATTATTTCACCCCGTTCCCTCACACACGTGTGCATTCTTTCACCCCATTCTCTCACACTCTGGTTCATTCTTTCACCCCCATTCTCTCACACACTCGTGTGCATTCTTTCACCCAATTCTCTCAGACACTCGTGTGCATTCTTTCACCCCATTCTCTCACACACTCGTGTGCATTCCTTCACCCCATTCCCTCACACACTCGTCTGCCTTCTTTCACCCTATTCTCTCACACACTCGTGTGCAATTTTTCACCCCATTCTCTCACACACTCGTGTACATTCTTTCACCCCATTCTCTCACACACGTGTGCATTCTTTCACCCCTGTCCCTCTCACACACGTGTGCATTCTTTCACCCCATTCTCTCACACACTCGTGTGCATTCTTTCACCCCTGTCCCTCTCACACACGTGTGCATTCTTTCACCCAAGTTCTCTCACTCACGTGTGCATTCTTTCATCCCATTCCCTCACACACGTGTGCATTATTTCACCCCCTGTCTCTCTCACACATGTGTGCATTCTTTCACCCCATTCTCTCACACACCTGTGGATTTTTTCACCCCCATTCTGTCACACACTCATGTGCATTCTTTCACCCCATCCTCTCACACACCTGTGCATTCTTTCACCCCCATGCTCTCACACACTCGTGTGCATTCTTTCATTCCATTCTCTCACACACTCATGTGCATTCTTTCACCCACATTCTCTCACTGACGTGTGCATTCTTTCACCCCATTCCCTCACACACGTGTGCATTCTTTCACCCGCAGACTCTCTCACACGTGTGCATTCTTTCACCCCATTCTCTCACACACCTGTGCATTCTTTCACCCCCATGCTCTCACACACTCGTGTGCATTCTTTCATTCCATTCTCTCACACACTCATGTGCATTCTTTCACCCACATTCTCTCACACACGTGTGCTTTCTTTCACCCCTGTCCCTCTCACACACGTGTGCATTCTTTCACCCAAGTTCTCTCACACACGTGTGCATTATTTCACCCCCTGTCTCTCTCACACATGTGTGCATTCTTTCACCCCATCCTCTCACACACTCGTGTGCATTCTTTCACCCCATTCCCTCACACACTTGTGCATTCTTTCACCCCATTCTCTCACACACGTGTGTATTCGTTCACACCGATTCTCTCACACACTTGTCCATTCTTTCACCCCATTCTCTCACACACGTGTGCATTCTTTCACCCGCATTCTCTCACTCACGAGTGCATTCGTTCACCCCCAGTCTCTCTCACACATGTGCATTCTTTCACCCCAGTCACTCTCACACACGTGTGCATTCTTTCACCCACATCCTCTCACGTTCGTGTGCATTCTTTCACCCATTCTGTCACACACACGTGTGCATTCTTTCACCCAGGTCCCTCTCACACACATCTGCATTCTTTCACCCCCATTTCTCTCACACACGGGTGCATTTTTCACCGCCATTCTCTCACACACGTGTGCATTCTTTCACCCCTATTCTCTCCCACAGGTGTGCATTCTTTCTCAACCATTCTCTCACACATGTGTGCATTCTTTCAACCACAGTCTCTCTCACACATGTGTGCATTCTTTCACCCCATTCTCTCACACACCTGTGCGTTCATTCACCCCCATTCTCTCACACTTGTGTGCATTCTTTCACCCACATTCTCTCACACACGAGTGCATTCTTTCACCCCATTCCCTCACACACGTGTGCATTCTTTCACCCCCAGACTCTCTCACACATGTGTGCATTCTTTCACCCCATTCTCTCACACACTCGTGTGCATTCTTTCACCCCTGTCCCTCTCACACACGTGTGCATTCTTTCACCCAAGTTCTCTCACTCACGTGTGCATTCTTTCATCCCATTCCCTCACACACGTGTGCATTATTTCACCCCCTGTCTCTCTCACACATGTGTGCATTCTTTCACCCCATTCTCTCACACACCTGTGGATTTTTTCACCCCCATTCTGTCACACACTCATGTGCATTCTTTCACCCCATCCTCTCACACACCTGTGCATTCTTTCACCCCCATGCTCTCACACACTCGTGTGCATTCTTTCATTCCATTCTCTCACACACTCATGTGCATTCTTTCACCCACATTCTCTCACTGACGTGTGCATTCTTTCACCCCATTCCCTCACACACGTGTGCATTCTTTCACCCGCAGACTCTCTCACACGTGTGCATTCTTTCACCCCATTCTCTCACACACCTGTGCATTCTTTCACCCCCATGCTCTCACACACTCGTGTGCATTCTTTCATTCCATTCTCTCACACACTCATGTGCATTCTTTCACCCACATTCTCTCACACACGTGTGCTTTCTTTCACCCCTGTCCCTCTCACACACGTGTGCATTCTTTCACCCAAGTTCTCTCACACACGTGTGCATTATTTCACCCCCTGTCTCTCTCACACATGTGTGCATTCTTTCACCCCATCCTCTCACACACTCGTGTGCATTCTTTCACCCCATTCCCTCACACACTTGTGCATTCTTTCACCCCATTCTCTCACACACGTGTGTATTCGTTCACACCGATTCTCTCACACACTTGTCCATTCTTTCACCCCATTCTCTCACACACGTGTGCATTCTTTCACCCGCATTCTCTCACTCACGAGTGCATTCGTTCACCCCCAGTCTCTCTCACACATGTGCATTCTTTCACCCCAGTCACTCTCACACACGTGTGCATTCTTTCACCCACATCCTCTCACGTTCGTGTGCATTCTTTCACCCATTCTGTCACACACACGTGTGCATTCTTTCACCCAGGTCCCTCTCACACACATCTGCATTCTTTCACCCCCATTTCTCTCACACACGGGTGCATTTTTCACTGCCATTCTCTCACACACGTGTGCATTCTTTCACCCCTATTCTCTCCCACAGGTGTGCATTCTTTCTCAACCATTCTCTCACACATGTGTGCATTCTTTCAACCACAGTCTCTCTCACACATGTGTGCATTCTTTCACCCCATTCTCTCACACACCTGTGCGTTCATTCACCCCCATTCTCTCACACTTGTGTGCATTCTTTCACCCACATTCTCTCACACACGAGTGCATTCTTTCACCCCATTCCCTCACACACGTGTGCATTCTTTCACCCCCAGACTCTCTCACACATGTGTGCATTCTTTCACCCCATTCTCTCACACACTCGTGTGCATTCTTTCACCCCATTCTCTCACACACTCATCTGCATTCTTTCACCCCATTCTCTCACACACTCGTGTGCATTCTTTCACCCCTGTCCCTCTCACACACGTGTGCATTCTTTCACCCACATTCACTCACTCACGTGTGCATTCTTTCACCCCCAGTCTCTCTCACACATCTGTGCTTTCTTTCACCCAATTCTCTCACACACTCGTGTGCATTCTTTCACCCCAATCTCTCACAAACTCGTGTGCATTCTTTTACCCCAATTTCTCACGCACGTGTGCATTCTGTCACCCCTGTCCCTCTCACACACGTGTGCTTTCTTTCACCCACATTCTCTCACTCACGTGTGCACTTTCACCCAATCTCTCACACACACGTGTGCATTCTTTCACCCCAGTCCCTCTCAGACACGTGTGCATTCTTTCACCCCATTCTCTCAGACACCTGAGCATTCATTCAACCAATTCCCTCACACAAGTTTGCATTCTTTCACCCACATTCTCTCAATCACGTGTGCATTCTTTCACCCCCAGACTCTCTCACACATGTGTGCATTCTTTCATCCCCTTCTCTCACACACCTGTGCATTTTTTCACCCCCATTGTCTCACACACTCGTGTGCATTCTTTCACCCCATTCTCTCACACACGTGCGCATTCTTTCACCCCATTCTCTCACACACGTGCGCATTCATTCACCCACATTCTCTCACACACTCGTGTGCATTCTTTCATTCCATTCTCTCACACACTCATGTGCATTCTTTCACCCCCATTCTCTCACACACGTGTGCGTTCTTTCACCCCTGTCCCTCTCACACACGTGTGCATTCTTTCACCCAAATTCTCTCACTCACGTGTGCATTCTTGCATCCCATTCCCTCACACACGTGTGCATTATTTCACCCCCTGTCTCTCTCACACACGTGTGCATTCTTTCACCCCATTCTCTCACACACCTGTGGATTTTTTCTCCCCCATTCTCTCACACACTCATGTGCATTCTTTCACCCCATTCTCTCACACACTCGTGTGCATTCTTTCACCCCATTCCCTCACACACTTGTGCATTCTTTCACCCCATTCTCTCACACACGTGTGCATTCTTTCACACCGATTCTCTCACACACTTGTCCATTCTTTCACCCCATTCACTCACACACGTGTGCATTCTTTCACCCACATTCTCTCACTCACGAGTGCAATCGTTCACCCCCTGTCTCTCTCACACATGTGTGCATTCTTTCACCCCATTCTCTCACACACCTGTGGATTTTTTCACCCCCATTCTCTCACACACTCATGTGCATTCTTTCACCCCATTCCCTCACACACTTGTGCATTCCTTCACCCCATTCTCTCACACACCTGAGCATTCATTCACCCAATTCTCTCACACACTCGTGTGCATTTTTTCACCCCATTCTCTCACACACTCGTGTGCATTCTTTCACCCCATTCTCTCACACACGTGTGCATTCTTTCACCCCTGTCCCTCTCACACACGTGTGCATTCTTTCACCCACATTCACTCACTCACGTGTGCATTCTTTCACCCCCAGTCTCTCTCACACATGTGTGCATTTTCACCCCATTCTCTCACACACTCGTGTGCATTCTTTCACCACATTCTCTCGCACACGTGTACATTCATTCTCCCACATTCTCTCACTCATGTGTGCATTCTTTCACCCCGTTCCCTCACACACGTGTGCATTCTTTCAACCCCAGTCTCTCTCACACATGTGTGCATTCTTTCACCCCATTCTCTCACACACGTGTGCATTCATTCACCCACATTCTCTCACTCACGTGTGCATTCTTTCAAGCCCAGTCTCTCTCACACATCTGTGCATTCTTTCACCCCATTCTCTCACACACTCGTGTGCATTCTTTCACCCCATTCTCTCACACACTCGTGTGCATTCTCTCACCCCATTCTCTCACACACTCGTGTGCATTCTTTCACCCCATTCTCTCACGCAAGTGTGCATTCTGTCACCCCAGTCCCTCTCACACACGTGTGCTTTCTTTCACCCACATTCTCTCATTCACGTGTGCATTCTTTCACCCATTCTCTCACACACACGTGTGCATTCTTTCACCTCAGTCCCTCTCACACACGTTTGCATTCTTTCACCCCCATTTTCTCACACACATGTGTGCATTCTTTCACCCATTCTCTCACACAAGTGTGTATTCTTTCACCCCCATTCTCTCACGCAAGTGTGTATTCTTTCACCCGTTCCCTCACACACTTGTGCATTCTTTCAACCCCAGTCTCTCTCACACATGTGTGCATTCTTTCACCTCATTCTCTAAAACTCCTGTGCATTCTTTCACCCCATTCTCTCACACACCTGAGCATTCATTCACCCAATTCTCTCACACAAGTTCGCATTCTTTCACACCCAGATTTTCTCACACTCGTGTGCATTCTTTCACCCCATTCCCTCACACACGTGTGCATACTTTCACCCATTCTCTCGCACACACGTGTGCATTCTTTCACCCCAGACCCTCTCAGACACGTGTGCATTCTTTCACCCCATTCACTCTCACACTCGTGTACATTCTTTCACACCGATTCTCTCACACACGTGCATTCTTTCACCCCCATTCTCTCACACTCATGTGCATTCTTTCACCCCATTCTCTCAGACACCTGAGCATTCATTCAACCAATTCTCTCACACACGTTTGCATTATTTCACCCACATTCTCTCAATCACGTGTGCATTCTTTCACCCCCAGACTCTCTGACACATGTGTGCATTCTTTCACCCCATTCTCTCACACACCTGTGCATTTTTTCACCCCCATTCTCTCACACACTCGTGTGCATTCTTTCACCCCATTCTCTCACACACTCATGTGCATTCTTTCACCCCAGTCCCTCTCAGACACGTGTGCATTCTTTCACCCCGATTCTCTCACACACGTGCATTCTTTCACCCCCATTCTCTCACACTCATGTGCATTCTTTCACCCCATTCTCTCAGACACCTGAGCATTCATTCAACCAATTCTCTCACACACGTGTGCATTCTTTCACCCCCAGACTCTCTCACACATGTGTGCATTCTTTCATCCCCTTCTCTCACACACCTGTGCATTCTTTCACCCCATTCTCTCACACACTCATGTGCATTCTTTCACCCCATTCTCTCACACACGTGTGCATTCTTTCACCCCATTCTCTCACACACGTGCGCATTCATTCACCCACATTCTCTCACACACTCGTGTGCATTCTTTCATTCCATTCTCTCACACACTCATGTGCATTCTTTCACCCCCATTCTCTCACTCACGTGTGCATTCTTTCACCCATTCTCTCACACACACGTGAGCATTCTTTCACCCCAGTCCCTCTCACACACGTTTGCATTCTTTCACCCCCATTTTCTCACACACATGTGTGCATTCTTTCACCCATTCTCTCACACAAGTGTGTATTCTTTCACCCCCATTCTCTAAAACTCCTGTGCATTCTTTCACCCCCATTCTCTCACACACTCGTGTGCATTCTTTCACCCCATTCTCTCACACACTCATGTGCATTCTTTCACCCGTTCCCTCACACACTTGTGCATTCTTTCAACCCCAGTCTCTCTCACACATGTGTGCATTCTTTCACCTCATTCTCTAAAACTCCTGTGCATTCTTTCACCCCATTCTCTCACACACCTGAGCATTCATTCACCCAATTCTCTCACACAAGTTCGCATTCTTTCACCCCCAGATTTTCTCACACTCGTGTGCATTCTTTCACCCCATTCCCTCACACACGTGTGCATACTTTCACCCATTCTCTCGCACACACGTGTGCATTCTTTCACCCCAGACCCTCTCAGACACGTGTGCATTCTTTCACCCCATTCACTCTCACACTCGTGTACATTCTTTCACACCGATTCTCTCACACACGTGCATTCTTTCACCCCCATTCTCTCACACTCATGTGCATTCTTTCACCCCATTCTCTCAGACACCTGAGCATTCATTCAACCAATTCTCTCACACACGTTTGCATTCTTTCACCCACATTCTCTCAATCACGTGTGCATTCTTTCACCCCCAGACTCTCTGACACATGTGTGCATTCTTTCACCCCATTCTCTCACACACCTGTGCATTTTTTCACCCCCATTCTCTCACACACTCGTGTGCATTCTTTCACCCCATTCTCTCACACACTCATGTGCATTCTTTCACCCCAGTCCCTCTCAGACACGTGTGCAATCTTTCACCCCGATTCTCTCACACACGTGCATTCTTTCACCCCCATTCTCTCACACTCATGTGCATTCTTTCACCCCATTCTCTCAGACACCTGAGCATTCATTCAACCAATTCTCTCACACACGTGTGCATTCTTTCACCCCCAGACTCTCTCACACATGTGTGCATTCTTTCATCCCCTTCTCTCACACACCTGTGCATTCTTTCACCCATTCTCTCACACACGTGCGCATTCATTCACCCACATTCTCTCACACACTCGTGTGCATTCTTTCATTCCATTCTCTCACACACTCATGTGCATTCTTTCACCCCCATTCTCTCACTCACGTGTGCATTCTTTCACCCATTCTCTCACACACACGTGAGCATTCTTTCACCCCAGTCCCTCTCACACACGTTTGCATTCTTTCACCCCCATTTTCTCACACACATGTGTGCATTCTTTCACCCATTCTCTCACACAAGTGTGTATTCTTTCACCCCCATTCTCTAAAACTCCTGTGCATTCTTTCACCCCCATTCTCTCACACACTCGTGTGCATTCTTTCACCCCATTCTCTCACACACTCATGTGCAATCTTTCACCCGTTCCCTCACACACTTGTGCATTCTTTCAACCCCAGTCTCTCTCACACATGTATGCATTCTTTCACCTCATTCTCTAAAACTCCTGTGCATTCTTTCACCCCATTCTCTCACACATCTGAGCATTCATTCACCCAATTCTCTCACACAAGTTTGCATTCTTTCACCCCCAGACTTTCTCACACTCGTGTGCATTCTTTCACCCCATTCCCTCACACACGTGTGCATTCTTTCACCCATTCTCTCACACACACGTGTGCATTCTTTCACCCCAGTCCCTCTCAGACACGTGTGCATTCTTTCACCCCATTCACTCTCACTCTCGTGTAGATTCTTTCACACCGATTCTCTCACACACGTGCATTCTTTCACCCCCATTCTCTCACACTCATGTGCATTCTTTCACCCCATTCTCTCAGACACCTGAGCATTCATTCAACCAATTCTCTCACACACGTTTGCATTCTTTCACCCACATTCTCTCAATCACGTGTGCATTCTTTCACCCCCAGACTCTCTCACACATGTGTGCATTCTTTCACCCCATTCTCTCACACACCTGTGCATTTTTTCACCACCATTCTGTCACACACTCGTGTGCATTCTTTCACCCCATTCTCTCACACACCTGTGCATTCTTTCACCACCATTCTCTCACACACTTGTCCATTCCTTCACCCCATTCTCTCACACACGTGTGCATTCTTTCACCCACATTCTCTCACTCACGAGTGCATTCGTTCACCCCCAGTCTCTCTCACACATGTGCATTCTTTCACCCCAGTCACTCTCACACATCTGTGCATTCTTTCACCCAATTCTCTCAGATACTCGTGTGCATTCTTTCACCCCATTCTCTCACACACTCGTGTGCATTCTTTCACCCAATTCTCTCAGACACTCGTGTGCATTCTTTCACCCCATTCTCTCACACACTCGTGTGCATTCTTTCACCCCATTCTCTCACACACGTGCGCATTCATTCACCCACATTCTCTCACTCACGTGTGCATTATTTCACCCCGTTCCCTCACACACGTGTGCATTCTTTCACCCCATTCTCTCACACTCCTGTTCATTCTTTCACCCAATTCTCTCAGACACTCGTGTGCATTCTTTCACCCCATTCTCTCACACACTCGTGTGCATTCTTTCACCCCATTCTCTCACACACGTGCGCATTCATTCACCCACATTCTCTCACTCACGTGTGCATTATTTCACCCCGTTCCCTCACACACGTGTGCATTCTATCACCCCATTCTCTCACACTCACGTGTGCATTCTTTCACCCCGTTCCCTCACACACATGTGCATTCTTTCAACCCCAGACTCTCTCACACACGTGTGCATTCTTTCACCCCTGTCCCTCTCACACACGTGTGCATTCTTTCACCCACATTCACTCACTCACGTGTGCATTCTTTCACCCCATTCTCTCACGCACGTGTGCTTTCTTTCACCCACATTCTCTCACTCACGTGTGCATTCTTTCACTCATTCTCTCACACACACGTGTGCATTCTTTCACCCCAGTCCCTCTCAGACACGTGTGCATTCTTTCACCCCATTCTCTCTCACACGTGTGCATTCTTTCACCCCCATTCTCTCACACTCGTGTACATTCTTTCACACCGATTCTCTCACACACGTGCATTCTTTCACCCCCATTCTCTCACACTCATGTGCATTCTTTCACCCCATTCTCTCAGACACCTGAGCATTCATTCAACCAATTCTCTCACACACATTTGCATTCTTTCACCCACATTCTCTCAATCACGTGTGCATTCTTTCACCCCCAGACTCTCTCACACATGTGTGCATTCTTTCACCCCATTCTCTCACACACCTGTGCATTCTTTCACCCATCATTCTCTCACACACTCGTGTGCATTCTTTCACCCCATTCTCTCACACACTCATGTGCATTCTTTCACCCCATTCTCTCACACTCATGCGCATTCTTTCACCCCATTCTCTCAGACACCTGAGCATTCATTCAACCAATTCTCTCACACACGTGTGCATTCTATCACCCCATTCTCTCACACTCACGTGTGCATTCTTTCACCCCGTTCCCTCACACACATGTGCATTCTTTCAACCCCAGACTCTCTCACACACGTGTGCATTCTTTCACCCCTGTCCCTCTCACACACGTGTGCATTCTTTCACCCACATTCACTCACTCACGTGTGCATTCTTTCACCCCATTCTCTCACGCACGTGTGCTTTCTTTCACCCACATTCTCTCACTCACGTGTGCATTCTTTCACTCATTCTCTCACACACACGTGTGCATTCTTTCACCCCAGTCCCTCTCAGACACGTGTGCATTCTTTCACCCCATTCTCTCTCACACGTGCGCATTCTTTCACCCCCATTCTCTCACACTCGTGTACATTCTTTCACACCGATTCTCTCACACACGTGCATTCTTTCACCCCCATTCTCTCACACTCATGTGCATTCTTTCACCCCATTCTCTCAGACACCTGAGCATTCATTCAACCAATTCTCTCACACACATTTGCATTCTTTCACCCACATTCTCTCAATCACGTGTGCATTCTTTCACCCCCAGACTCTCTCACACATGTGTGCATTCTTTCACCCCATTCTCTCACACACCTGTGCATTCTTTCACCCATCATTCTCTCACACACTCGTGTGCATTCTTTCACCCCATTCTCTCACACACTCATGTGCATTCTTTCACCCCATTCTCTCACACTCATGCGCATTCTTTCACCCCATTCTCTCAGACACCTGAGCATTCATTCAACCAATTCTCTCACACACGTTGGCATTCTTTCACCCACATTCTCTCACTCACGTGTGCATTATTTCACCCCGTTCCCTCACACACGTGTGCATTCTTTCACCCCATTCTCTCACACTCCTGTTCATTCTTTCACCCCCATTCTCTCAAACACTCGTGTGCATTCTTTCACCCAATTCTCTCAGACACTCGTGTGCATTCTTTCACCCCTTTCTCTCACACACTCGTGTGCATTCTTTCACCCCATTCTCTCACACACGTGTGCATTCTTTCACCCCTGTCCCTCTCACACACGTGTGCATTCTTTCACCCCATTCTCTCACACACTCATGTGCATTCTTTCAACCCATTCTCACACACTCGTGTGCATTCGCTCACCCAATTCTCTCACACACGTGTGCATTCTTTCACCCCATTCTCTCTCACGCGTGTGCATTTGTTCACCCCGATTCTCGCACACTCTTGTGCAATCTTTCACAACGATTCTCTCACACACTTGTCCATTCTTTCACCCCCAGTATCTCTCACACACGTTTGCATTCTTTCACCCACATTCTCTCACTGACGTGTGCATTCGTTCACCCCATTCTTTCACACACTCGTGTGCATTCTTTTACCCCATTCTCTCATGCACGTGTGCATTCTGTCACCCCAGTCCCTCTCACACCCGTGTGCTTTCTTTCACCCACATTCTCTCACTCACGTGTGCATTCTTTCACCCATTCTCTCACACACACCTGTGCATTCTTTCACCCCAGTCCCTCTCAGACACGTGTGCATTCTTTCACCCCATTCACTCTCACACGTGTGCATTCTTTCACCCCCATTCTCTCACACTCGTGTACATTCTTTCACACCGATTCTCTCACACACGTGCATTCTTTCACCCCCATTCTCTCACACTCGTGTACATTCTTTCACACCGATTCTCTCACACACGTGCATTCTTTCACCCCCAATCTCTCACACTCATGTGCATTCTCTCACCCCATTCTCTCAGACACCTGAGCATTCATTCAACCAATTCTCTCACACACGTTTGCATTCTTTCACCCACATTCTCTCAATCACGTGTGCATTATTTCACCCCATTCACTCACACATGTGTGCATTCTTTCACCCCCAGACTCTCTCACACATGTGTGCATTCTTTCACCCCATTCTCTCACACACCTGTGCATTCTTTCACCCCCATTCTCTCACACACTCTTGTGCATTCTTTCACCCCATTCTCTCACACTCATGTGCATTCTTTCACCCCATTCTCTCAGACACCTGAGCATTCATTCAACCAATTCTCTCACACACGTTTGCATTCTTTCACCCACATTCTCTCAATCACGTGTGCATTATTTCACCCCGTTCCCTCACACTCGTGTGCATTCTTTCACCCCATTCTCTCACACACCTGTGCATTCTTTCACCACCATTCTCTCACACACTTGTCCATTCCTTCACCCCATTCTCTCACACACGTGTGCATTCTTTCACCCACATTCTCTCACTCACGAGTGCATTCGTTCACCCCCAGTCTCTCTCACACATGTGCATTCTTTCACCCCAGTCACTCTCACACATCTGTGCATTCTTTCACCCAATTCTCTCAGATACTCGTGTGCATTCTTTCACCCCATTCTCTCACACACTCGTGTGCATTCTTTCACCCAATTCTCTCAGACACTCGTGTGCATTCTTTCACCCCATTCTCTCACACACTCGTGTGCATTCTTTCACCCCATTCTCTCACACACGTGCGCATTCATTCACCCACATTCTCTCACTCACGTGTGCATTATTTCACCCCGTTCCCTCACACACGTGTGCATTCTTTCACCCCATTCTCTCACACTCCTGTTCATTCTTTCACCCAATTCTCTCAGACACTCGTGTGCATTCTTTCACCCCATTCTCTCACACACTCGTGTGCATTCTTTCACCCCATTCTCTCACACACGTGCGCATTCATTCACCCACTTTCTCTCACTCACGTGTGCATTATTTCACCCCGTTCCCTCACACACGTGTGCATTCTATCACCCCATTCTCTCACACTCACGTGTGCATTCTTTCACCCCGTTCCCTCACACACATGTGCATTCTTTCAACCCCAGACTCTCTCACACACGTGTGCATTCTTTCACCCCTGTCCCTCTCACACACGTGTGCATTCTTTCACCCACATTCACTCACTCACGTGTGCATTCTTTCACCCCATTCTCTCACGCACGTGTGCTTTCTTTCACCCACATTCTCTCACTCACGTGTGCATTCTTTCACTCATTCTCTCACACACACGTGTGCATTCTTTCACCCCAGTCCCTCTCAGACACGTGTGCATTCTTTCACCCCATTCTCTCTCACACGTGTGCATTCTTTCACCCCCATTCTCTCACACTCGTGTACATTCTTTCACACCGATTCTCTCACACACGTGCATTCTTTCACCCCCATTCTCTCACACTCATGTGCATTCTTTCACCCCATTCTCTCAGACACCTGAGCATTCATTCAACCAATTCTCTCACACACATTTGCATTCTTTCACCCACATTCTCTCAATCACGTGTGCATTCTTTCACCCCCAGACTCTCTCACACATGTGTGCATTCTTTCACCCCATTCTCTCACACACCTGTGCATTCTTTCACCCATCATTCTCTCACACACTCGTGTGCATTCTTTCACCCCATTCTCTCACACACTCATGTGCATTCTTTCACCCCATTCTCTCACACTCATGCGCATTCTTTCACCCCATTCTCTCAGACACCTGAGCATTCATTCAACCAATTCTCTCACACACGTGTGCATTCTATCACCCCATTCTCTCACACTCACGTGTGCATTCTTTCACCCCGTTCCCTCACACACATGTGCATTCTTTCAACCCCAGACTCTCTCACACACGTGTGCATTCTTTCACCCCTGTCCCTCTCACACACGTGTGCATTCTTTCACCCACATTCACTCACTCACGTGTGCATTCTTTCACCCCATTCTCTCACGCACGTGTGCTTTCTTTCACCCACATTCTCTCACTCACGTGTGCATTCTTTCACTCATTCTCTCACACACACGTGTGCATTCTTTCACCCCAGTCCCTCTCAGACACGTGTGCATTCTTTCACCCCATTCTCTCTCACACGTGTGCATTCTTTCACCCCCATTCTCTCACACTCGTGTACATTCTTTCACACCGATTCTCTCACACACGTGCATTCTTTCACCCCCATTCTCTCACACTCATGTGCATTCTTTCACCCCATTCTCTCAGACACCTGAGCATTCATTCAACCAATTCTCTCACACACATTTGCATTCTTTCACCCACATTCTCTCAATCACGTGTGCATTCTTTCACCCCCAGACTCTCTCACACATGTGTGCATTCTTTCACCCCATTCTCTCACACACCTGTGCATTCTTTCACCCATCATTCTCTCACACACTCGTGTGCATTCTTTCACCCCATTCTCTCACACACTCATGTGCATTCTTTCACCCCATTCTCTCACACTCATGCGCATTCTTTCACCCCATTCTCTCAGACACCTGAGCATTCATTCAACCAATTCTCTCACACACGTTGGCATTCTTTCACCCACATTCTCTCACTCACGTGTGCATTATTTCACCCCGTTCCCTCACACACGTGTGCATTCTTTCACCCCATTCTCTCACACTCCTGTTCATTCTTTCACCCCCATTCTCTCAAACACTCGTGTGCATTCTTTCACCCAATTCTCTCAGACACTCGTGTGCATTCTTTCACCCCTTTCTCTCACACACTCGTGTGCATTCTTTCACCCCATTCTCTCACACACGTGTGCATTCTTTCACCCCTGTCCCTCTCACACACGTGTGCATTCTTTCACCCCATTCTCTCACACACTCATGTGCATTCTTTCAACCCATTCTCACACACTCGTGTGCATTCGCTCACCCAATTCTCTCACACACGTGTGCATTCTTTCACCCCATTCTCTCTCACGCGTGTGCATTTGTTCACCCCGATTCTCGCACACTCTTGTGCAATCTTTCACAACGATTCTCTCACACACTTGTCCATTCTTTCACCCCCAGTATCTCTCACACACGTTTGCATTCTTTCACCCACATTCTCTCACTGACGTGTGCATTCGTTCACCCCATTCTTTCACACACTCGTGTGCATTCTTTTACCCCATTCTCTCATGCACGTGTGCATTCTGTCACCCCAGTCCCTCTCACACCCGTGTGCTTTCTTTCACCCACATTCTCTCACTCACGTGTGCATTCTTTCACCCATTCTCTCACACACACCTGTGCATTCTTTCACCCCAGTCCCTCTCAGACACGTGTGCATTCTTTCACCCCATTCACTCTCACACGTGTGCATTCTTTCACCCCCATTCTCTCACACTCGTGTACATTCTTTCACACCGATTCTCTCACACACGTGCATTCTTTCACCCCCATTCTCTCACACTCGTGTACATTCTTTCACACCGATTCTCTCACACACGTGCATTCTTTCACCCCCAATCTCTCACACTCATGTGCATTCTTTCACCCCATTCTCTCAGACACCTGAGCATTCATTCAACCAATTCTCTCACACACGTTTGCATTCTTTCACCCACATTCTCTCAATCACGTGTGCATTATTTCACCCCATTCACTCACACATGTGTGCATTCTTTCACCCCCAGACTCTCTCACACATGTGTGCATTCTTTCACCCCATTCTCTCACACACCTGTGCATTCTTTCACCCCCATTCTCTCACACACTCTTGTGCATTCTTTCACCCCATTCTCTCACACTCATGTGCATTCTTTCACCCCATTCTCTCAGACACCTGAGCATTCATTCAACCAATTCTCTCACACACGTTTGCATTCTTTCACCCACATTCTCTCAATCACGTGTGCATTATTTCACCCCGTTCCCTCACACACGTGTGCATTCTTTCACCCCATTCTCTCACACTCTGGTTCATTCTTTCACCCCCATTCTCTCACACACTCGTGTGCATTCTTTCACCCAATTCTCTCAGACACTCGTGTGCATTCTTTCACCCCATTCTCTCACACACTAGTGTGCATTCTTTCACCCCATCCTCTCACACACGTGCGCATTCATTCACCCACATTCTCTCACTCACGTGTGCATTATTTCACCCCATTCCCTCACACACGTGTGCATTCTTTCACCCCATTCTCTCACACTCCTGTTCATTCTTTCACCCCATTCTCTCACACATGTGTGCATTCTTTCACCCACATTCTTTCACTCACGAGTGCATTCGTTCACCCCCAGTCTCTCTCACACATGTGCATTTGTTCACCCCGATTCTCGCACACTCTTGTGCAATCTTTCACAACGATTCTCTCACACACTTGTCCATTCTTTCACCCCCAGTATCTCTCACACACGTTTGCATTCTTTCACCCACATTCTCTCACTGACGTGTGCATTCGTTCACCCCATTCTTTCACACATTCGTGTGCATTCTTTTACCCCATTCTCTCATGCACGTGTGCATTCTGTCACCCCAGTCCCTCTCACACCCGTGTGCTTTCTTTCACCCACATTCTCTCACACACACCTGTGCATTCTTTCACCCCAGTCCCTCTCAGACACGTGTGCATTCTTTCACCCCATTCACTCTCACATGTGTGCATTCTTTCACCCCCATTCTCTCACACTCGTGTACATTCTTTCACACCGATTCTCTCACACACGTGCATTCTTTCACCCCCTTTCTCTCACACTCGTGTACATTCTTTCTCACCGATTCTCTCACACACGTGCATTCTTTCACCCCCATTCTCTCACACTCATGTGCATTCTTTCACCCCATTCTCTCAGACACCTGAGCATTCATTCAACCAATTCTCTCACACACGTTTGCATTCTTTCACCCACATTCTCTCAATCACGTGTGCATTATTTCACCCCGTTCCCTCACACACGTGTGCATTCTTTCACCCCATTCTCTCACACTCTGGTTCATTCTTTCACCCCCATTCTCTCACACACTCGTGTGCATTCTTTCACCCAATTCTCTCAGACACTCGTGTGCATTCTTTCACCCCATTCTCTCACACACTCGTGTGCATTCCTTCACCCCATTCCCTCACACACTCGTCTGCCTTCTTTCACCCTATTCTCTCACACACTCGTGTGCAATTTTTCACCCCATTCTCTCACACACTCGTGTACATTCTTTCACCCCATTCTCTCACACACGTGTGCATTCTTTCACCCCTGTCCCTCTCACACACGTGTGCATTCTTTCACCCCATTCTCTCACACACTCGTGTGCATTCTTTCACCCCTGTCCCTCTCACACACGTGTGCATTCTTTCACCCAAGTTCTCTCACTCACGTGTGCATTCTTTCATCCCATTCCCTCACACACGTGTGCATTATTTCACCCCCTGTCTCTCTCACACATGTGTGCATTCTTTCACCCCATTCTCTCACACACCTGTGGATTTTTTCACCCCCATTCTGTCACACACTCATGTGCATTCTTTCACCCCATCCTCTCACACACCTGTGCATTCTTTCACCCCCATGCTCTCACACACTCGTGTGCATTCTTTCATTCCATTCTCTCACACACTCATGTGCATTCTTTCACCCACATTCTCTCACTGACGTGTGCATTCTTTCACCCCATTCCCTCACACACGTGTGCATTCTTTCACCCGCAGACTCTCTCACACGTGTGCATTCTTTCACCCCATTCTCTCACACACCTGTGCATTCTTTCACCCCCATGCTCTCACACACTCGTGTGCATTCTTTCATTCCATTCTCTCACACACTCATGTGCATTCTTTCACCCACATTCTCTCACACACGTGTGCTTTCTTTCACCCCTGTCCCTCTCACACACGTGTGCATTCTTTCACCCAAGTTCTCTCACACACGTGTGCATTATTTCACCCCCTGTCTCTCTCACACATGTGTGCATTCTTTCACCCCATCCTCTCACACACTCGTGTGCATTCTTTCACCCCATTCCCTCACACACTTGTGCATTCTTTCACCCCATTCTCTCACACACGTGTGTATTCGTTCACACCGATTCTCTCACACACTTGTCCATTCTTTCACCCCATTCTCTCACACACGTGTGCATTCTTTCACCCGCATTCTCTCACTCACGAGTGCATTCGTTCACCCCCAGTCTCTCTCACACATGTGCATTCTTTCACCCCAGTCACTCTCACACACGTGTGCATTCTTTCACCCACATCCTCTCACGTTCGTGTGCATTCTTTCACCCATTCTGTCACACACACATGTGCATTCTTTCACCCAGGTCCCTCTCACACACATCTGCATTCTTTCACCCCCATTTCTCTCACACACGGGTGCATTTTTCACCGCCATTCTCTCACACACGTGTGCATTCTTTCACCCCTATTCTCTCCCACAGGTGTGCATTCTTTCTCAACCATTCTCTCACACATGTGTGCATTCTTTCAACCACAGTCTCTCTCACACATGTGTGCATTCTTTCACCCCATTCTCTCACACACCTGTGCGTTCATTCACCCCCATTCTCTCACACTTGTGTGCATTCTTTCACCCACATTCTCTCACACACGAGTGCATTCTTTCACCCCATTCCCTCACACACGTGTGCATTCTTTTACCCCATTCTCTCACACACTCGTGTGCATTCTTTCACCCCATTCTCTCACACACTCATCTGCATTCTTTCACCCCATTCTCTCACACACTTGTGTGCATTCTTTCACCCCTGTCCCTCTCACACACGTGTGCATTCTTTCACCCACATTCACTCACTCACGTGTGCATTCTTTCACCCCCAGTCTCTCTCACACATCTGTGCTTTCTTTCACCCAATTCTCTCACACACTCGTGTGCATTCTTTCACCCCAATCTCTCACAAACTCGTGTGCATTCTTTTACCCCAATTTCTCACGCACGTGTGCATTCTGTCACCCCTGTCCCTCTCACACACGTGTGCTTTCTTTCACCCACATTCTCTCACTCACGTGTGCACTTTCACCCAATCTCTCACACACACGTGTGCATTCTTTCACCCCAGTCCCTCTCAGACACGTGTGCATTCTTTCACCCCATTCTCTCACACACGTGCATTCTTTCACCCCATTCTCTCAGACACCTGAGCATTCATTCAACCAATTCCCTCACACAAGTTTGCATTCTTTCACCCACATTCTCTCAATCACGTGTGCATTCTTTCACCCCCAGACTCTCTCACACATGTGTGCATTCTTTCATCCCCTTCTCTCACACACCTGTGCATTTTTTCACCCCCATTGTCTCACACACTCGTGTGCATTCTTTCACCCCATTCTCTCACACACGTGCGCATTCTTTCACCCCATTCTCTCACACACGTGCGCATTCATTCACCCACATTCTCTCACACACTCGTGTGCATTCTTTCATTCCATTCTCTCACACACTCATGTGCATTCTTTCACCCCCATTCTCTCACACACGTGTGCGTTCTTTCACCCCTGTCCCTCTCACACACGTGTGCATTCTTTCACCCAAATTCTCTCACTCACGTGTGCATTCTTGCATCCCATTCCCTCACACATGTGTGCATTATTTCACCCCCTGTCTCTCTCACACACGTGTGCATTCTTTCACCCCATTCTCTCACACACCTGTGGATTTTTTCTCCCCCATTCTCTCACACACTCATGTGCATTCTTTCACCCCATTCTCTCACACACTCGTGTGCATTCTTTCACCCCATTCCCTCACACACTTGTGCATTCTTTCACCCCATTCTCTCACACACGTGTGCATTCTTTCACACCGATTCTCTCACACACTTGTCCATTCTTTCACCCCATTCACTCACACACGTGTGCATTCTTTCACCCACATTCTCTCACTCACGAGTGCAATCGTTCACCCCCTGTCTCTCTCACACATGTGTGCATTCTTTCACCCCATTCTCTCACACACCTGTGGATTTTTTCACCCCCATTCTCTCACACACTCATGTGCATTCTTTCACCCCATTCTCTCACACACTCGTGTGCATTCTTTCACCCCATTCCCTCACACACTTGTGCATTCCTTCACCCCATTCTCTCACACACCTGAGCATTCATTCACCCCATTCTCTCACACACTCGTGTGCATTCTTTCACCCCATTCTCTCACACACGTGTGCATTCTTTCACCCCTGTCCCTCTCACACACGTGTGCATTCTTTCACCCACATTCACTCACTCACGTGTGCATTCTTTCACCCCCAGTCTCTCTCACACATGTGTGCATTTTCACCCCATTCTCTCACACACTCGTGTGCATTCTTTCACCACATTCTCTCGCACACGTGTACATTCATTCTCCCACATTCTCTCACTCATGTGTGCATTCTTTCACCCCGTTCCCTCACACACGTGTGCATTCTTTCAACCCCAGTCTCTCTCACACATGTGTGCATTCTTTCACCCCATTCTCTCACACACGTGTGCATTCATTCACCCACATTCTCTCACTCACGTGTGCATTCTTTCAAGCCCAGTCTCTCTCACACATCTGTGCATTCTTTCACCCCATTCTCTCACACACTCGTGTGCATTCTTTCACCCCATTCTCTCACACACTCGTGTGCATTCTTTCACCCCATTCTCTCACACACTCGTGTGCATTCTTTCACCCCATTCTCTCACGCAAGTGTGCATTCTGTCACCCCAGTCCCTCTCACACACGTGTGCTTTCTTTCACACACATTCTCTCATTCACGTGTGCATTCTTTCACCCATTCTCTCACACACACGTGTGCATTCTTTCACCCCAGTCCCTCTCACACACGTTTGCATTCTTTCACCCCCATTTTCTCACACACATGTGTGCATTCTTTCACGCATTCTCTCACACAAGTGTGTATTCTTTCACCCCCATTCTCTCACGCAAGTGTGTATTCTTTCACCCGTTCCCTCACACACTTGTGCATTCTTTCAACCCCAGTCTCTCTCACACATGTGTGCATTCTTTCACCTCATTCTCTAAAACTCCTGTGCATTCTTTCACCCCATTCTCTCACACACTCATGTGCATTCTTTCACCCGTTCCCTCACACACTTGTGCATTCTTTCAACCCCAGTCTCTCTCACACATGTGTGCATTCTTTCACCTCATTCTCTAAAACTCCTGTGCATTCTTTCACCCCATTCTCTCACACACCTGAGCATTCATTCACCCAATTCTCTCACACAAGTTCGCATTCTTTCACCCCCAGATTTTCTCACACTCGTGTGCATTCTTTCACCCCATTCCCTCACACACGTGTGCATACTTTCACCCATTCTCTCGCACACACGTGTGCATTCTTTCACCCCAGACCCTCTCAGACACGTGTGCATTCTTTCACCCCATTCACTCTCACACTCGTGTACATTCTTTCACACCGATTCTCTCACACACGTGCATTCTTTCACCCCCATTCTCTCACACTCATGTGCATTCTTTCACCCCATTCTCTCAGACACCTGAGCATTCATTCAACCAATTCTCTCACACACGTTTGCATTCTTTCACCCACATTCTCTCAATCACGTGTGCATTCTTTCACCCCCAGACTCTCTGACACATGTGTGCATTCTTTCACCCCATTCTCTCACACACCTGTGCATTTTTTCACCCCCATTCTCTCACACACTCGTGTGCATTCTTTCACCCCATTCTCTCACACACTCATGTGCATTCTTTCACCCCAGTCCCTCTCAGACACGTGTGCATTCTTTCACCCCGATTCTCTCACACACGTGCATTCTTTCACCCCCATTCTCTCACACTCATGTGCATTCTTTCACCCCATTCTCTCAGACACCTGAGCATTCATTCAACCAATTCTCTCACACACGTGTGCATTCTTTCACCCCCAGACTCTCTCACACATGTGTGCATTCTTTCATCCCCTTCTCTCACACACCTGTGCATTCTTTCACCCCATTCTCTCACACACTCATGTGCATTCTTTCACCCCATTCTCTCACACACGTGTGCATTCTTTCACCCCATTCTCTCACACACGTGCGCATTCATTCACCCACATTCTCTCACACACTCGTGTGCATTCTTTCATTCCATTCTCTCACACACTCATGTGCATTCTTTCACCCCCATTCTCTCACTCACGTGTGCATTCTTTCACCCATTCTCTCACACACACGTGAGCATTCTTTCACCCCAGTCCCTCTCACACACGTTTGCATTCTTTCACCCCCATTTTCTCACACACATGTGTGCATTCTTTCACCCATTCTCTCACACAAGTGTGTATTCTTTCACCCCCATTCTCTAAAACTCCTGTGCATTCTTTCACCCCCATTCTCTCACACACTCGTGTGCATTCTTTCACCCCATTCTCTCACACACTCATGTGCATTCTTTCACCCGTTCCCTCACACACTTGTGCATTCTTTCAACCCCAGTCTCTCTCACACATGTGTGCATTCTTTCACCTCATTCTCTAAAACTCCTGTGCATTCTTTCACCCCATTCTCTCACACACCTGAGCATTCATTCACCCAATTCTCTCACACAAGTTCGCATTCTTTCACCCCCAGATTTTCTCACACTCGTGTGCATTCTTTCACCCCATTCCCTCACACACGTGTGCATACTTTCACCCATTCTCTCGCACACACGTGTGCATTCTTTCACCCCAGACCCTCTCAGACACGTGTGCATTCTTTCACCCCATTCACTCTCACACTCGTGTACATTCTTTCACACCGATTCTCTCACACACGTGCATTCTTTCACCCCCATTCTCTCACACTCATGTGCATTCTTTCACCCCATTCTCTCAGACACCTGAGCATTCATTCAAACAATTCTCTCACACACGTTTGCATTCTTTCACCCACATTCTCTCAATCACGTGTGCATTCTTTCACCCCCAGACTCTCTGACACATGTGTGCATTCTTTCACCCCATTCTCTCACACACCTGTGCATTTTTTCACCCCCATTCTCTCACACACTCGTGTGCATTCTTTCACCCCATTCTCTCACACACTCATGTGCATTCTTTCACCCCTGTCCCTCTCAGACACGTGTGCATTCTTTCACCCCGATTCTCTCACACACGTGCATTCTTTCACCCCCATTCTCTCACACTCATGTGCATTCTTTCACCCCATTCTCTCAGACACCTGAGCATTCATTCAACCAATTCTCTCACACACGTGTGCATTCTTTCACCCCCAGACTCTCTCACACATGTGTGCATTCTTTCATCCCCTTCTCTCACACACCTGTGCATTCTTTCACCCCATTCTCTCACACACGTGCGCATTCATTCACCCACATTCTCTCACACACTCGTGTGCATTCTTTCATTCCATTCTCTCACACACTCATGTGCATTCTTTCACCCCCATTCTCTCACTCACGTGTGCATTCTTTCACCCATTCTCTCACACACACTTGAGCATTCTTTCACCCCAGTCCCTCTCACACACGTTTGCATTCTTTCACCCCCATTTTCTCACACACATGTGTGCATTCTTTCACCCATTCTCTCACACAAGTGTGTATTCTTTCACCCCCATTCTCTAAAACTCCTGTGCATTCTTTCACCCCCATTCTCTCACACACTCGTGTGCATTCTTTCACCCCATTCTCTCACACACTCATGTGCATTCTTTCACCCGTTCCCTCACACACTTGTGCATTCTTTCAACCCCAGTCTCTCTCACACATGTGTGCATTCTTTCACCTCATTCTCTAAAACTCCTGTGCATTCTTTCACCCCATTCTCTCACACATCTGAGCATTCATTCACCCAATTCTCTCACACAAGTTTGCATTCTTTCACCCCCAGACTTTCTCACACTCGTGTGCATTCTTTCACCCCATTCCCTCACACACGTGTGCATTCTTTCACCCATTCTCTCACACACACGTGTGCATTCTTTCACCCCAGTCCCTCTCAGACACGTGTGCATTCTTTCACCCCATTCACTCTCACTCTCGTGTAGATTCTTTCACACCGATTCTCTCACACACGTGCATTCTTTCAACCCCATTCTCTCACACTCATGTGCATTCTTTCACCCCATTCTCTCAGACACCTGAGCATTCATTCAACCAATTCTCTCACACACGTTTGCATTCTTTCACCCACATTCTCTCAATCACGTGTGCATTCTTTCACCCCCAGACTCTCTCACACATGTGTGCATTCTTTCACCCCATTCTCTCACACACCTGTGCATTTTTTCACCACCATTCTGTCACACACTCGTGTGCATTCTTTCACCCCATTCTCTCACACACCTGTGCATTCTTTCACCACCATTCTCTCACACACTCGTGTGCATTCTTTCACCCCGTTCCCTCACACACGTGTGCATTCTTTCAACCCCAGTCTCTCTCACACATGTGTGCATTCTTTCACCCCATTCTCTCACACACATGTGCATTCATTCACCCACATTCTCTCACTCACGTGTGCATTCTTTCAAGCCCAGTCTCTCTCACACATCTGTGCATTCTTTCACCCCATTCTCTCACACATTCGTGTGCATTCTTTCACCCCATTCTCTCACACACTCGTGTGCATTCTTTCACCCCATTCTCTCACGCAAGTGTGCATTCTGTCAACCCAGTCCCTCTCACACACGTGTGCTTTCTTTCACCCACATTCTCTCACTCACGTGAGCATTCTTTCACCCATTCTCTCACACACACGTGTGCATTCTTTCACCCCAGTCCCTCTCACACACGTTTGCATTCTTTCACCCCCATTTTCTCACACACATGTGTGCATTCTTTCACCCCCATTCTCTCACGCAAGTGTGTATTCTTTCACCCGTTCCCTCACACACTTGTGCATTCTTTCAACCCCAGTCTCTCTCACTCATTTGTGCATTCTTTCACCTCATTCTCTAAAACTCCTGTGCATTCTTTCACCCCATTCTCTCACACACCTGAGCATTCATTCACCCAATTTTCTCACACAAGTTTGCATTCTTTCACCCCCAGACTTTCTCACACTCGTGTGCATTCTTTCACCCCATTCCCTCACACACGTGTGCATTCTTTCACCCCAGTCCCTCTCAGACACGTGTGCATTCTTTCACCCCGATTCTCTCACACACGTGCATTCTTTCACCCCCATTCTCTCACACTCATGTGCATTCTTTCACCCCATTCTCTCAGACACCTGAGCATTCATTCAACCAATTCTCTCACACACGTGTGCATTCTTTCACCCCCAGACTCTCTCACACATGTGTGCATTCTTTCACCCCATTCTCTCACACACTCATGTGCATTCTTTCACCCCATTCTCTCACACACGTGTGCATTCTTTCACCCCATTCTCTCACACACGTGCACATTCATTCACCCACATTCTCTCACACACTCGTGTGCATTCTTTCATTCCATTCTCTCACACACTCATGTGCATTCTTTCACCCCCATTCTCTCACACACGTGTGCATTCTTTCACCCCTGTCCCTCTCACACACGTGTGCATTCTTTCACCCAAATTCTCTCACACATGTGTGCATTATTTCACCCCCTGTCTCTCTCACACATGTGTGCATTCTTTCACCCCATTCTCTCACACACCTGTGGATTTTTTCACCCCCATTCTCTCACACACTCATGTGCATTCTTTCACCCCGTTCTCTCACACACTCGTGTGCATTCTTTCACCCCATTCCCTCACACACTTGTGCATTCTTTCACCCCATTCTCTCACACACGTGTGCATTCTTTCACACCGATTCTCTCACACACTTGTCCATTCTTTCACCCCATTCTCTCACACACGTGTGCATTCTTTCACCCACATTCTCTCACTCACGAGTGCAATCGTTCACCCCCAGTCTCTCTCACACATGTGCATTCTTTCACCCCAGTCCCTCTCACACTCGTGTGCATTCTTTCACCCACATTCTCTCACGTTCGTGTGCATTCTTTCACCCATTCTGTCACACACACGTCGGCATTCTTTCACCCAGGTCCCTCTCACACACGTTTGCATTCTTTCACCCCCATTTTCTCACACACATGTGTGCATTCTTTCACCCCCATTCTCTCACGCAAGTGTGTATTCTTTCACCCGTTCCCTCACACACTTGTGCATTCTTTCAACCCCAGTCTCTCTCACTCATTTGTGCATTCTTTCACCTCATTCTCTAAAACTCCTGTGCATTCTTTCACCCCATTCTCTCACACACCTGAGCATTCATTCACCCAATTTTCTCACACAAGTTTGCATTCTTTCACCCCCAGACTTTCTCACACTCGTGTGCATTCTTTCACCCCATTCCCTCACACACGTGTGCATTCTTTCACCCCAGTCCCTCTCAGACACGTGTGCATTCTTTCACCCCGATTCTCTCACACACGTGCATTCTTTCACCCCCATTCTCTCACACTCATGTGCATTCTTTCACCCCATTCTCTCAGACACCTGAGCATTCATTCAACCAATTCTCTCACACACGTGTGCATTCTTTCACCCACATTCTCTCAATCACCTGTGCATTCTTTCACCCCCAGACTCTCTCACACATGTGTGCATTCTTTCATCCCCTTCTCTCACACACCTGTGCATTCTTTCACCCCATTCTCTCACACACTCATGTGCATTCTTTCACCCCATTCTCTCACACACGTGTGCATTCTTTCACCCCATTCTCTCACACACGTGCGCATTCATTCACCCACATTCTCTCACACACTCGTGTGCATTCTTTCATTCCATTCTCTCACACACTCATGTGCATTCTTTCACCCCCATTCTCTCACTCACGTGTGCATTCTTTCACCCATTCTCTCACACACACGTGAGCATTCTTTCACCCCAGTCCCTCTCACACACGTTTGCATTCTTTCACCCCCATTTTCTCACACACATGTGTGCATTCTTTCACCCATTCTCTCACACAAGTGTGTATTCTTTCACCCCCATTCTCTAAAACTCCTGTGCATTCTTTCACCCCCATTCTCTCACACACTCGTGTGCATTCTTTCACCCCATTCTCTCACACACTCATGTGCATTCTTTCACCCGTTCCCTCACACACTTGTGCATTCTTTCAACCCCAGTCTCTCTCACACATGTGTGCATTCTTTCACCTCATTCTCTAAAACTCCTGTGCATTCTTTCACCCCATTCTCTCACACATCTGAGCATTCATTCACCCAATTCTCTCACACAAGTTTGCATTCTTTCACCCCCAGACTTTCTCACACTCGTGTGCATTCTTTCACCCCATTCCCTCACACACGTGTGCATTCTTTCACCCATTCTCTCACACACACGTGTGCATTCTTTCACCCCAGTCCCTCTCAGACACGTGTGCATTCTTTCACCCAATTCACTCTCACTCTCGTGTAGATTCTTTCACACCGATTCTCTCACACACGTGCATTCTTTCACCCCCATTCTCTCACACTCATGTGCATTCTTTCACCCCATTCTCTCAGACACCTGAGCATTCATTCAACCAATTCTCTCACACACGTTTGCATTCTTTCACCCACATTCTCTCAATCACGTGTGCATTCTTTCACCCCCAGACTCTCTCACACATGTGTGCATTCTTTCATCCCATTCTCTCACACACCTGTGCATTTTTTCACCACCATTCTGTCACACACTCGTGTGCATTCTTTCACCCCATTCTCTCACACACCTGTGCATTCTTTCACCACCATTCTCTCACACACTCGTGTGCATTCTTTCACCCCGTTCCCTCACACACGTGTGCATTCTTTCAACCCCAGTCTCTCTCACACATGTGTGCATTCTTTCACCCCATTCTCTCACACACATGTGCATTCATTCACCCACATTCTCTCACTCACGTGTGCATTCTTTCAAGCCCAGTCTCTCTCACACATCTGTGCATTCTTTCACCCCATTCTCTCACACATTCGTGTGCATTCTTTCACCCCATTCTCTCACACACTCGTGTGCATTCGTTCACCCCATTCTCTCACGCAAGTGTGCATTCTGTCAACCCAGTCCCTCTCACACACGTGTGCTTTCTTTCACCCACATTCTCTCACTCACGTGAGCATTCTTTCACCCATTCTCTCACACACACGTGTGCATTCTTTCACCCCAGTCCCTCTCACACACGTTTGCATTCTTTCACCCCCATTTTCTCACACACATGTGTGCATTCTTTCACCCCCATTCTCTCACGCAAGTGTGTATTCTTTCACCCGTTCCCTCACACACTTGTGCATTCTTTCAACCCCAGTCTCTCTCACTCATTTGTGCATTCTTTCACCTCATTCTCTAAAACTCCTGTGCATTCTTTCACCCCATTCTCTCACACACCTGAGCATTCATTCACCCAATTTTCTCACACAAGTTTGCATTCTTTCACCCCCAGACTTTCTCACACTCGTGTGCATTCTTTCACCCCATTCCCTCACACACGTGTGCATTCTTTCACCCCAGTCCCTCTCAGACACGTGTGCATTCTTTCACCCCGATTCTCTCACACACGTGCATTCTTTCACCCCCATTCTCTCACACTCATGTGCATTCTTTCACCCCCATTCTCTCACACACGTGTGCATTCTTTCACCCCATTCTCTCACACATTCGTGTGCATTCTTTCACCCCATTCTCTCACACACTCGTGTGCATTCTTTCACCCCATTCTCTCACGCAAGTGTGCATTCTGTCAACCCAGTCCCTCTCACACACGTGTGCTTTCTTTCACCCACATTCTCTCACTCACGTGAGCATTCTTTCACCCATTCTCTCACACACACGTGTGCATTCTTTCACCCCAGTCCCTCTCACACACGTTTGCATTCTTTCACCCCCATTTTCTCACACACATGTGTGCATTCTTTCACCCCCATTCTCTCACGCAAGTGTGTATTCTTTCACCCGTTCCCTCACACACTTGTGCATTCTTTCAACCCCAGTCTCTCTCACTCATTTGTGCATTCTTTCACCTCATTCTCTAAAACTCCTGTGCATTCTTTCACCCCATTCTCTCACACACCTGAGCATTCATTCACCCAATTTTCTCACACAAGTTTGCATTCTTTCACCCCCAGACTTTCTCACACTCGTGTGCATTCTTTCACCCCATTCCCTCACACACGTGTGCATTCTTTCACCCCAGTCCCTCTCAGACACGTGTGCATTCTTTCACCCCGATTCTCTCACACACGTGCATTCTTTCACCCCCATTCTCTCACACTCATGTGCATTCTTTCACCCCCATTCTCTCACACACGTGTGCATTCTTTCACCCCTGTCCCTCTCACACACGTGTGCATTCATTCACCCACATTCTCTCACTCACGTGTGCATTCTTTCAAGCCCAGTCTCTCTCACTCATCTGTACATTCTTTCACCCCATTCTCTCACACACTCGTGTGCATTCTTTCACCCCATTCTCTCACACACTCGTGTGCATTCTTTCACCCCATTCTCTCACGCAAGTGTGCATTCTGTCACCCCAGTCCCTCTCACACACGTGTGCTTTCTTTCACCCACATTCTCTCACTCACGTGTGCATTCTTTCACCCATTCTCTCACACACACGTGTGCATTCTTTCACCCCAGTCCCTCTCACACACGTTTGCATTCTTTCACCCCCATTTTCTCACACACATGTGTGCATTCTTTCACCCATTCTCTCACACAAGTGTGTATTCTTTCACCCCCATTCTCTAAAACTCCTGTGCATTCTTTCACCTCCATTCTCTCACACACTCGTGTGCATTCTTTCACCCCATTCTCTCACACACTCATGTGCATTCTTTCACCCGTTCCCTCACACACTTGTGCATTCTTTCAACCCCAGTCTCTCTCACACATGTGTGCATTCTTTCACCTCATTCTCTAAAACTCCTGTGCATTCTTTCACCCCATTCTCTCACACTCCTGAGCATTCATTCACCCAATTCTCTCACACAAGTTTGCATTCTTTCACCCCCAGACTTTCTCACACTCGTGTGCATTCTTTCACCCCATTCCCTCACACACGTGTGCATTCTTTCACCCATTCTCTCACACACACGTGTGCATTCTTTCACCCCAGTCCCTCTCAGACACGTGTGCATTCTTTCACCCCATTCACTCTCACTCTCGTGTACATTCTTTCACACCGATTCTCTCACACACGTGCATTCTTTCACCCCCATTCTCTCACACTCATGTGCATTCTTTCACCCCATTCTCTCAGACACCTGAGCATTCATTCAACCAATTCTCTCACACACGTGTGCATTCTTTCACCCCCAGACTCTCTCACACATGTGTGCATTCTTTCATCCCCTTCTCTCACACACCTGTGCATTCTTTCACCCCATTCTCTCACACACTCATGTGCATTCTTTCACCCCATTCTCTCACACACGTGTGCATTCTTTCACCCCATTCTCTCACACACGTGCGCATTCATTCACCCACATTCTCTCACACACTCGTGTGCATTCTTTCATTCCATTCTCTCACACACTCATGTGCATTCTTTCACCCCCATTCTCTCACACACGTGTGCATTCTTTCACCCCTGTCCCTCTCACACACGTATGCATTCATTCACCCAAATTCTCTCACACATGTGTGCATTATTTCACCCCCTGTCTCTCTCACACATGTGTGCATTCTTTCACCCCATTCTCTCACACACCTGTGGATTTTTTCACCCCCATTCTCTCACACACTCATGTGCATTCTTTCACCCCGTTCTCTCACACACTCGTGTGCATTCTTTCACCCCGTTCCCTCACACACTTGTGCATTCTTTCAACCCCAGTCTCTCTCACACATGTGTGCATTCTTTCACCTTATTCTCTAAAACTCCTGTGCATTCTTTCACCCCATTCTCTCACACACCTGAGCATTCATTCACCCACATTCTCTCACACACTCGTGTGCATTCTTTCATTCCATTCTCTCACACACTCATGTGCATTCTTTCACCCCCATTCTCTCACTCACGTGTGCATTCTTTCACCCATTCTCTCACACACACGTGAGCATTCTTTCACCCCAGTCCCTCTCACACACGTTTGCATTCTTTCACCCCCATTTTCTCACACACATGTGTGCATTCTTTCACCCATTCTCTCACACAAGTGTGTATTCTTTCACCCCCATTCTCTAAAACTCCTGTGCATTCTTTCACCCCCATTCTCTCACACACTCGTGTGCATTCTTTCACCCCATTCTCTCACACACTCATGTGCATTCTTTCACCCGTTCCCTCACACACTTGTGCATTCTTTCAACCCCAGTCTCTCTCACACATGTGTGCATTCTTTCACCTCATTCTCTAAAACTCCTGTGCATTCTTTCACCCCATTCTCTCACACATCTGAGCATTCATTCACCCAATTCTCTCACACAAGTTTGCATTCTTTCACCCCCAGACTTTCTCACACTCGTGTGCATTCTTTCACCCCATTCCCTCACACACGTGTGCATTCTTTCACCCATTCTCTCACACACACGTGTGCATTCTTTCACCCCAGTCCCTCTCAGACACGTGTGCATTCTTTCACCCCATTCACTCTCACTCTCGTGTAGATTCTTTCACACCGATTCTCTCACACACGTGCATTCTTTCACCCCCATTCTCTCACACTCATGTGCATTCTTTCACCCCATTCTCTCAGACACCTGAGCATTCATTCAACCAATTCTCTCACACACGTTTGCATTCTTTCACCCACATTCTCTCAATCACGTGTGCATTCTTTCACCCCCAGACTCTCTCACACATGTGTGCATTCTTTCATCCCATTCTCTCACACACCTGTGCATTTTTTCACCACCATTCTGTCACACACTCGTGTGCATTCTTTCACCCCATTCTCTCACACACCTGTGCATTCTTTCACCACCATTCTCTCACACACTCGTGTGCATTCTTTCACACCGTTCCCTCACACACGTGTGCATTCTTTCAACCCCAGTCTCTCTCACACATGTGTGCATTCTTTCACACCATTCTCTCACACACATGTGCATTCATTCACCCACATTCTCTCACTCACGTGTGCATTCTTTCAAGCCCAGTCTCTCTCACACATCTGTGCATTCTTTCACCCCATTCTCTCACACATTCGTGTGCATTCTTTCACCCCATTCTCTCACACACTCGTGTGCATTCGTTCACCCCATTCTCTCACGCAAGTGTGCATTCTGTCAACCCAGTCCCTCTCACACACGTGTGCTTTCTTTCACCCACATTCTCTCACTCACGTGAGCATTCTTTCACCCATTCTCTCACACACACGTGTGCATTCTTTCACCCCAGTCCCTCTCACACACGTTTGCATTCTTTCACCCCCATTTTCTCACACACATGTGTGCATTCTTTCACCCCCATTCTCTCACGCAAGTGTGTATTCTTTCACCCGTTCCCTCACACACTTGTGCATTCTTTCAACCCCAGTCTCTCTCACTCATTTGTGCATTCTTTCACCTCATTCTCTAAAACTCCTGTGCATTCTTTCACCCCATTCTCTCACACACCTGAGCATTCATTCACCCAATTTTCTCACACAAGTTTGCATTCTTTCACCCCCAGACTTTCTCACACTCGTGTGCATTCTTTCACCCCATTCCCTCACACACGTGTGCATTCTTTCACCCCAGTCCCTCTCAGACACATGTGCATTCTTTCACCCCGATTCTCTCACACACGTGCATTCTTTCACCCCCATTCTCTCACACTCATGTGCATTCTTTCACCCCCATTCTCTCACACACGTGTGCATTCTTTCACCCCATTCTCTCACACATTCGTGTGCATTCTTTCACCCCATTCTCTCACACACTCGTGTGCATTCTTTCACCCCATTCTCTCACGCAAGTGTGCATTCTGTCAACCCAGTCCCTCTCACACACGTGTGCTTTCTTTCACCCACATTCTCTCACTCACGTGAGCATTCTTTCACCCATTCTCTCACACACACGTGTGCATTCTTTCACCCCAGTCCCTCTCACACACGTTTGCATTCTTTCACCCCCATTTTCTCACACACATGTGTGCATTCTTTCACCCCCATTCTCTCACGCAAGTGTGTATTCTTTCACCCGTTCCCTCACACACTTGTGCATTCTTTCAACCCCAGTCTCTCTCACTCATTTGTGCATTCTTTCACCTCATTCTCTAAAACTCCTGTGCATTCTTTCACCCCATTCTCTCACACACCTGAGCATTCATTCACCCAATTTTCTCACACAAGTTTGCATTCTTTCACCCCCAGACTTTCTCACACTCGTGTGCATTCTTTCACCCCATTCCCTCACACACGTGTGCATTCTTTCACCCCAGTCCCTCTCAGACACGTGTGCATTCTTTCACCCCGATTCTCTCACACACGTGCATTCTTTCACCCCCATTCTCTCACACTCATGTGCATTCTTTCACCCCCATTCTCTCACACACGTGTGCATTCTTTCACCCCTGTCCCTCTCACACACGTGTGCATTCTTTCACCCAAATTCTCTCACACATGTGTGCATTATTTCACCCCCTGTCTCTCTCACACATGTGTGCATTCTTTCACCCCATTCTCTCACACACCTGTGGATTTTTTCACCCCCATTCTCTCACACACTCATGTGCATTCTTTCACCCCGTTCTCTCACACACTCGTGTGCATTCTTTCACCCCATTCCCTCACACACTTGTGCATTCTTTCACCCCATTCTCTCACACACGTGTGCATTCTTTCACACCGATTCTCTCACACACTTGTCCATTCTTTCACCCCATTCTCTCACACACGTGTGCATTCTTTCACCCACATTCTCTCACTCACGAGTGCAATCGTTCACCCCCAGTCTCTCTCACACATGTGCATTCATTCACCCCAGTCCCTCTCACACACGTGTGCATTCTTTCACCCACATTCTCTCACGTTCGTGTGCATTCTTTCACCCATTCTGTCACACACACGTCGGCATTCTTTCACCCAGGTCCCTCTCACACACGTCTGCCTTCTTTCACCCCCATTTCTCTCACACACGGGTGCATTTTTCACCGCCATTCTCTCACACACGTGTGCATTCTTTCACCCCTATTCTCTCCCACAGGTGTGCATTCTTTCTCAACCATTCTCTCACACATGTGTGCATTCATTCAAACCCAGTCTCTCTCACACATGTGTGCATTCTTTCACCCCATTCTCTCACACACCTGTGCGTTCATTCACCCCCATTCTCTCACACTTGTGTGCATTCCTTCACCCCATTCTCTCACACACGTGTGCATTCATTCACCCACATTCTCTCACTCACGTGTGCATTCTTTCAAGCCCAGTCTCTCTCACTCATCTGTGCATTCTTTCACCCCATTCTCTCACACACTCGTGTGCATTCTTTCACCCCATTCTCTCACACACTCGTGTGCATTCTTTCACCCCATTCTCTCACGCAAGTGTGCATTCTGTCACCCCAGTCCCTCTCACACACGTGTGCTTTCTTTCACCCACATTCTCTCACTCACGTGTGCATTCTTTCACCCATTCTCTCACACACACGTGTGCATTCTTTCACCCCAGTCCCTCTCACACACGTTTGCATTCTTTCACCCCCATTTTCTCACACACATGTGTGCATTCTTTCACCCATTCTCTCACACAAGTGTGTATTCTTTCACCCCCATTCTCTAAAACTCCTGTGCATTCTTTCACCTCCATTCTCTCACACACTCGTGTGCATTCTTTCACCCCATTCTCTCACACACTCATGTGCATTCTTTCACCCGTTCCCTCACACACTTGTGCATTCTTTCAACCCCAGTCTCTCTCACACATGTGTGCATTCTTTCACCTCATTCTCTAAAACTCCTGTGCATTCTTTCACCCCATTCTCTCACACTCCTGAGCATTCATTCACCCAATTCTCTCACACAAGTTTGCATTCGTTCACCCCCAGACTTTCTCACACTCGTGTGCATTCTTTCACCCCATTCCCTCACACACGTGTGCATTCTTTCACCCATTCTCTCACACACACGTGTGCATTCTTTCACCCCAGTCCCTCTCAGACACGTGTGCATTCTTTCACCCCATTCACTCTCACTCTCGTGTACATTCTTTCACACCGATTCTCTCACACACGTGCATTCTTTCACCCCCATTCTCTCACACTCATGTGCATTCTTTCACCCCATTCTCTCAGACACCTGAGCATTCATTCAACCAATTCTCTCACACACGTGTGCATTCTTTCACCCCCAGACTCTCTCACACATGTGTGCATTCTTTCATCCCCTTCTCTCACACACCTGTGCATTCTTTCACCCCATTCTCTCACACACTCATGTGCATTCTTTCACCCCATTCTCTCACACACGTGTGCATTCTTTCACCCCATTCTCTCACACACGTGCGCATTCATTCACCCACATTCTCTCACACACTCGTGTGCATTCTTTCATTCCATTCTCTCACACACTCATGTGCATTCTTTCACCCCCATTCTCTCACACACGTGTGCATTCTTTCACCCCTGTCCCTCTCACACACGTATGCATTCATTCACCCAAATTCTCTCACACATGTGTGCATTATTTCACCCCCTGTCTCTCTCTCACATGTGTGCATTCTTTCACCCCATTCTCTCACACACCTGTGGATTTTTTCACCCCATTCTCTCACACACTCATGTGCATTCTTTCACCCCGTTCTCTCACAAACTCGTGTGCATTCTTTCACCCCGTTCCCTCACACACTTGTGCATTCTTTCAACCCCAGTCTCTCTCACACATGTGTGCATTCTTTCACCTCATTCTCTAAAACTCCTGTGCATTCTTTCACCCCATTCTCTCACACACCTGAGCATTCATTCACCCAATTCTCTCACACAAGTTCGCATTCTTTCACCCCCACATTTTCTCACACTCGTGTGCATTCTTTCACCCCATTCCCTCACACACGTGTGCATACTTTCACCCATTCTCTCGCACACACGTGTGCATTCTTTCACCCCAGACCCTCTCAGACACGTGTGCATTCTTTCACCCCATTCACTCTCACACTCGTGTACATTCTTTCACACCGATTCTCTCACACACGTGCATTCTTTCACCCCCATTCTCTCACACTCATGTGCATTCTTTCACCCCATTCTCTCAGACACCTGAGCATTCATTCAACCAATTCTCTCACACACGTTTGCATTCTTTCACCCACATTCTCTCAATCACGTGTGCATTCTTTCACCCCCAGACTCTCTGACACATGTGTGCATTCTTTCACCCCATTCTCTCACACACCTGTGCATTTTTTCACCCCCATTCTCTCACACACTCGTGTGCATTCTTTCACCCCATTCTCACACACTCATGTGCATTCTTTCACACCATTCTCTCACACACGTGTGCATTCTTTCACCCCATTCTCTCACACACGTGCGCATTCATTCACCCACATTCTCTCACTCACGTGTGCATTATTTCATCCCGTTCCCTCACACACGTGTGCATTCATTCACCCCCCAGTCTCTCTCACACATGTGTGCATTTTTTCACCCCATTCTCTCACACACTCGTGTGCATTCTTTCACCACATTCTCTCGCACACGTGTACATTCATTCTCCCACATTCTCTCACTCACGTGTGCATTCTTTCACCCCGTTCCCTCACACACGTGTGCATTCTTTCACCCCATTCTCTCACACACTCGTGTGCATTCTTTCACCCCATTCTCTCACACACTCGTGTGCATTCTTTCACCCCATTCTCTCACGCAAGTGTGCATTCTGTCACCCCAGTCCCTCTCACACACGTGTGCTTTCTTTCACCCACATTCTCTCACTCACGTGTGCATTCTTTCACCCATTCTCTCACACACACGTGTGCATTCTTTCACCCCAGTCCCTCTCACACACGTTTGCATTCTTTCACCCCCATTTTCTCACACACATGTGTGCATTCTTTCACCCATTCTCTCACACAAGTGTGTATTCTTTCACCCCCATTCTCTAAAACTCCTGTGCATTCTTTCACCCCCATTCTCTCACACACTCGTGTGCATTCTTTCACCCCATTCTCTCACACACTCATGTGCATTCTTTCACCCGTTCCCTCACACACTTGTGCATTCTTTCAACCCCAGTCTCTCTCACACATGTGTGCATTCTTTCACCTCATTCTCTAAAACTCCTGTGCATTCTTTCACCCCATTCTCTCACACATCTGAGCATTCATTCACCCAATTCTCTCACACAAGTTTGCATTCTTTCACCCCCAGACTTTCTCACACTCGTGTGCATTCTTTCACCCCATTCCCTCACACACGTGTGCATTCTTTCACCCATTCTCTCACACACACGTGTGCATTCTTTCACCCCAGTCCCTCTCAGACACGTGTGCATTCTTTCACCCCCATTCTCTCACACTCATGTGCATTCTTTCACCCCATTCTCTCAGACACCTGAGCATTCATTCAACCAATTCTCTCACACACGTTTGCATTCTTTCACCCACATTCTCTCAATCACGTGTGCATTCTTTCACCCCCAGACTCTCTCACACATGTGTGCATTCTTTCACCCCATTCTCTCACACACCTGTGCATTTTTTCACCACCATTCTGTCACACACTCGTGTGCATTCTTTCACCCCATTCTCTCACACACTCGTGTGCATTCTTTCATTCCATTCTCTCACACACTCATGTGCATTCTTTCACCCCCATTCTCTCACACACGTGTGCATTCTTTCACCCCTGTCCCTCTCACACACGTGTGCATTCTTTCACCCAAATTCTCTCACACATGTGTGCATTATTTCACCCCCTGTCTCTCTCACACATGTGTGCATTCTTTCACCCCATTCTCTCACACACCTGTGGATTTTTTCACCCCCATTCTCTCACACACTCATGTGCATTCTTTCACCCCGTTCTCTCACACACTCGTGTGCATTCTTTCACCCCATTCCCTCACACACTTGTGCATTCTTTCACCCCATTCTCTCACACACGTGTGCATTCTTTCACACCGATTCTCTCACACACTTGTCCATTCTTTCACCCCATTCTCTCACACACGTGTGCATTCTTTCACCCACATTCTCTCACTCACGAGTGCAATCGTTCACCCCCAGTCTCTCTCACACATGTGCATTCTTTCACCCCAGTCCCTCTCACACACGTGTGCATTCTTTCACCCACATTCTCTCACGTTCGTCTGCATTCTTTCACCCATTCTGTCACACACACGTCGGCATTCTTTCACCCAGGTCCCTCTCACACACGTCTGCATTCTTTCACCCCCATTTCTCTCACACACGGGTGCATTTTTCACCGCCATTCTCTCACACACGTGTGCATTCTTTCACCCCTATTCTCTCCCACAGGTGTGCATTCTTTCTCAACCATTCTCTCACACATGTGTGCATTCATTCAACCCCAGTCTCTCTCACACATGTGTGCATTCTTTCACCCCATTCTCTCACACACCTGTGCGTTCATTCACCCCCATTCTCTCACACTTGTGTGCATTCCTTCACCCCATTCTCTCACACACCTGAGCATTCATTCACCCAATTCTCTCACACACTCGTGTGCATTCTTTCACCCCATTCTCTCACACACGTGTGCATTCTTTCACCCCTGTCCCTCTCACACACGTGTGCATTCTTTCACCCACATTCACTCACTCACGTGTGCATTCTTTCACCCCCAGTCTCTCTCACACATGTGTGCATTTTCACCCCATTCTCTCACACACTCGTGTGCATTCTTTCACCACATTCTCTCGCACACGTGTACATTCATTCTCCCACATTCTCTCACTCATGTGTGCATTATTTCACCCCGTTCCCTCACACACGTGTGCATTCTTTCAACCCCAGTCTCTCTCACACATGTGTGCATTCTTTCACCCCATTCTCTCACACACGTGTGCATTCATTCACCCACATTCTCTCACTCACGTGTGCATTCTTTCAAGCCCAGTCTCTCTCACTCATCTTTGCATTCTTTCACCCCATTCTCTCACACACTCGTGTGCATTCTTTCACCCCATTCTCTCACGCAAGTGTGCATTCTGTCACCCCAGTCTCTCTCACACACGTGTGCTTTCTTTCACCCACATTCTCTCACTCACGTGTGCATTCTTTCACCCATTCTCTCACACACACGTGTGCATTCTTTCACCCCAGTCCCTCTCACACACGTTTGCATTCTTTCACCCCCATTTTCTCACACACATGTGTGCATTCTTTCACCCATTCTCTCACACAAGTGTGTATTCTTTCACCCCCATTCTCTAAAACTCCTGTGCATTCTTTCACCTCCATTCTCTCACACACTCGTGTGCATTCTTTCACCCCATTCTCTCACACACTCATGTGCATTCTTTCACCCGTTCCCTCACACACTTGTGCATTCTTTCAACCCCAGTCTCTCTCACACATGTGTACATTCTTTCACCTCATTCTCTAAAACTCCTGTGCATTCTTTCACCCCATTCTCTCACACTCCTGAGCATTCATTCACCCAATTCTCTCACACAAGTTTGCATTCTTTCACCCCCAGACTTTCTCACACTCGTGTGCATTCTTTCACCCCATTCCCTCACACACGTGTGCATTCTTTCACCCATTCTCTCACACACACGTGTGCATTCTTTCACCCCAGTCCCTCTCAGACACGTGTGCATTCTTTCACCCCATTCACTCTCACTCTCGTGTACATTCTTTCACACCGATTCTCTCACACACGTGCATTCTTTCACCCCCATTCTCTCACACTCATGTGCATTCTTTCACCCCATTCTCTCAGACACCTGAGCATTCATTCAACCAATTCTCTCACACACGTTTGCATTCTTTCACCCACATTCTCTCAATCACGTGTGCATTATTTCACCCCCAGACTCTCTCACACATTTGTGCATTCTTTCACCCCATTCTCTCACACACCTGTGCATTTTTTCACCCCCATTCTCTCACACACTCGTGTGCATTCTTTCACCCCATTCTCTCACACACTCATGTGCATTCTTTCACCCCATTCTCTCACACACATGTGCATTCTTTCACCCCATTCTCTCACACACTCGTCTGCATTTTTTCACCCCATTCTCTCACACACTCGTGTGCATTCTTTCACCCCATTCTCTCACACACGTGTGCATTCTTTCACCCCTGTCCCTCTCACACACGTGTGCATTCTTTCACCCACATTCACTCACTCACGTGTGCATTCTTTCACCCCCAGTCTCTCTCACACATGTGTGCATTTTTCACCCCATTCTCTCACACACTCGTGTGCATTCTTTCACCACATTCTCTCGCACACGTGTACATTCATTCTCCCACATTCTCTCACTCATGTGTGCATTCTTTCACCCCGTTCCCTCACACACGTGTGCATTCTTTCAGCCCCAGTCTCTCTCACACATGTGTGCATTCTTTCACCCCATTCTCTCACACACGTGTGCATTCATTCACCCACATTCTCTCACTCACGTGTGCATTCTTTCAAGCCCAGTCTCTCTCACTCATCTGTGCATTCTTTCACCCCATTCTCTCACACACTCGTGTGCATTCTTTCACCCCATTCTCTCACACACTCGTGTGCATTCTTTCACCCCATTCTCTCACGCAAGTGTGCATTCTGTCACCCCAGTCCCTCTCACACACGTGTGCTTTCTTTCACCCACATTCTCTCACTCACGTGTGCATTCTTTCGCCCATTCTCTCACACACACGTGTGCATTCTTTCACCCCAGTCCCTCTCACACACGTTTGCATTCTTTCACCCCCATTTTCTCACACACATGTGTGCATTCTTTCACCCATTCTCTCACACAAGTGTGTATTCTTTCACCCCCATTCTCTAAAACTCCTGTGCATTCTTTCACCTCCATTCTCTCACACACTCGTGTGCATTCTTTCACCCCATTCTCTCACACACTCATGTGCATTCTTTCACCCGTTCCCTCACACACTTGTGCATTCTTTCAACCCCAGTCTCTCTCACACATGTGTGCATTCTTTCACCTCATTCTCTAAAACTCCTGTGCATTCTTTCACCCCATTCTCTCACACTCCTGAGCATTCATTCACCCAATTCTCTCACACAAGTTTGCATTCTTTCACCCCCAGACTTTCTCACACTCGTGTGCATTCTTTCACCCCATTCCCTCACACACGTGTGCATTCTTTCACCCATTCTCTCACACACACGTGTGCATTCTTTCACCCAAGTCCCTCTCAGACACGTGTGCATTCTTTCACCCCATTCACTCTCACTCTTGTGTACATTCTTTCACACCGATTCTCTCACACACGTGCATTCTTTCACCCCCATTCTCTCACACTCATGTGCATTCTTTCACCCCATTCTCTCACACACTCATGTGCATTCTTTCACCCGTTCCCTCACACACCTGTGCATTCTTTCACCCCCATGCTCTCACACACCTGTGCATTCTTTCACCCCCATGCTCTCACACACTCGTGTGCATTCTTTCACCCCCATTCTCTCACACTCATGTGCATTCTTTCACCCCATTCTCTCAGACACCTGAGCATTCATTCAACCAATTCTCTCACACACGTTTGCATTCTTTCACCCACATTCTCTCAATCACGTGTGCATTCTTTCACCCCCAGACTCTCTCACACATTTGTGCATTCTTTCACCCCATTCTCTCACACACCTGTGCATTTTTTCACCCCCATTCTCTCACACACTCGTGTGCATTCTTTCACCCCATTCTCTCACACACATGTGCATTCTTTCACCCCATTCTCTCACACACTCGTCTGCATTTTTTCACCCCATTCTCTCACACACTCGTGTGCATTCTTTCACCCCATTCTCTCACACACGTGTGCATTCTTTCACCCCTGTCCCTCTCACACACGTGTGCATTCTTTCACCCACATTCACTCACTCACGTGTGCATTCTTTCACCCCCAGTCTCTCTCACACATGTGTGCATTTTTCACCCCATTCTCTCACACACTCGTGTGCATTCTTTCACCACATTCTCTCGCACACGTGTACATTCATTCTCCCACATTCTCTCACTCATGTGTGCATTCTTTCACCCCGTTCCCTCACACACGTGTGCATTCTTTCAACCCCAGTCTCTCTCACACATGTGTGCATTCTTTCACCCCATTCTCTCACACACGTGTGCATTCATTCACCCACATTCTCTCACTCACGTGTGCATTCTTTCAAGCCCAGTCTCTCTCACTCATCTGTGCATTCTTTCACCCCATTCTCTCACACACTCGTGTGCATTCTTTCACCCCATTCTCTCACACACTCGTGTGCATTCTTTCACCCCATTCTCTCACGCAAGTGTGCATTCTGTCACCCCAGTCCCTCTCACACACGTGTGCTTTCTTTCACCCACATTCTCTCACTCACGTGTGCATTCTTTCGCCCATTCTCTCACACACACGTGTGCATTCTTTCACCCCAGTCCCTCTCACACACGTTTGCATTCTTTCACCCCCATTTTCTCACACACATGTGTGCATTCTTTCACCCATTCTCTCACACAAGTGTGTATTCTTTCACCCCCATTCTCTAAAACTCCTGTGCATTCTTTCACCTCCATTCTCTCACACACTCGTGTGCATTCTTTCACCCCATTCTCTCACACACTCATGTGCATTCTTTCACCCGTTCCCTCACACACTTGTGCATTCTTTCACCCCATTCTCTCACACACTCGTGTGCATTCTTTCACCCCATTCTCTCACGCAAGTGTGCATTCTGTCACCCCAGTCCCTCTCACACACGTGTGCTTTCTTTCACCCACATTCTCTCACTCACGTGTGCATTCTTTCGCCCATTCTCTCACACACACGTGTGCATTCTTTCACCCCAGTCCCTCTCACACACGTTTGCATTCTTTCACCCCCATTTTCTCACACACATGTGTGCATTCTTTCACCCATTCTCTCACACAAGTGTGTATTCTTTCACCCCCATTCTCTAAAACTCCTGTGCATTCTTTCACCTCCATTCTCTCACACACTCGTGTGCATTCTTTCACCCCATTCTCTCACACACTCATGTGCATTCTTTCACCCGTTCCCTCACACACTTGTGCATTCTTTCAACCCCAGTCTCTCTCACACATGTGTGCATTCTTTCACCTCATTCTCTAAAACTCCTGTGCATTCTTTCACCCCATTCTCTCACACTCCTGAGCATTCATTCACCCAATTCTCTCACACAAGTTTGCATTCTTTCACCCCCAGACTTTCTCACACTCGTGTGCATTCTTTCACCCCATTCCCTCACACACGTGTGCATTCTTTCACCCATTCTCTCACACACACGTGTGCATTCTTTCACCCCAGTCCCTCTCAGACACGTGTGCATTCTTTCACCCCATTCACTCTCACTCTTGTGTACATTCTTTCACACCGATTCTCTCACACACGTGCATTCTTTCACCCCCATTCTCTCACACTCATGTGCATTCTTTCACCCCATTCTCTCAGACACCTGAGCATTCATTCAACCAATTCTCTCACACACGTTTGCATTCTTTCACCCACATTCTCTCAATCACGTGTGCATTCTTTCACATCCAGACTCTCTCACACATGTGTGCATTCTTTCACCCCATTCTCTCACACACCTGTGCATTTTTTCACCCCCATTCTCTCACACACTCGTGTGCATTCTTTCACCCCATTCTCTCACACACTCATGTGCATTCTTTCACCCCATTCTCTCACACACGTGTGCATTCTTTCACCCCATTCTCTCACACACTCGTCTGCATTTTTTCACCCCATTCTCTCACACACTCGTGTGCATTCTTTCACCCCATTCTCTCACACACGTGTGCATTCTTTCACCCCTGTCCCTCTCACACACGTGTGCATTCTTTCACCCACATTCACTCACTCACGTGTGCATTCTTTCACCCCCAGTCTCTCTCACACATGTGTGCATTTTTCACCCCATTCTCTCACACACTCGTGTGCATTCTTTCACCACATTCTCTCGCACACGTGTACATTCATTCTCCCACATTCTCTCACTCATGTGTGCATTCTTTCACCCCGTTCCCTCACACACGTGTGCATTCTTTCAGCCCCAGTCTCTCTCACACATGTGTGCATTCTTTCACCCCATTCTCTCACACACGTGTGCATTCATTCACCCACATTCTCTCACTCACGTGTGCATTCTTTCAAGCCCAGTCTCTCTCACTCATCTGTGCATTCTTTCACCCCATTCTCTCACACACTCGTGTGCATTCTTTCACCCCATTCTCTCACACACTCGTGTGCATTCTTTCACCCCATTCTCTCACGCAAGTGTGCATTCTGTCACCCCAGTCCCTCTCACACACGTGTGCTTTCTTTCACCCACATTCTCTCACTCACGTGTGCATTCTTTCACCCATTCTCTCACACACACGTGTGCATTCTTTCACCCCAGTCCCTCTCACACACGTTTGCATTCTTTCACCCCCATTTTCTCACACACATGTGTGCATTCTTTCACCCATTCTCTCACACAAGTGTGTATTCTTTCACCCCCATTCTCTAAAACTCCTGTGCATTCTTTCACCCCCATTCTCTCACACCCTCGTGTGCATTCTTTCACCCCATTCTCTCACACACTCATGTGCATTCTTTCACCCGTTCCCTCACACACTTGTGCATTCTTTCAACCCCAGTCTCTCTCACACATGTGTGCATTCTTTCACCTCATTCTCTAAAACTCCTGTGCATTCTTTCACCCCATACTCTCACACACCTGAGCATTCATTCACCCAATTCTCTCACACAAGTTTGCATTCTTTCACCCCCAGACTTTCTCACACTCGTGTGCATTCTTTCACCCCATTCCCTCACACACGTGTGCATTCTTTCACCCATTCTCTCACACACACGTGTGCATTCTTTCACCCCAGTCCCTCTCAGACACGTGTGCATTCTTTCACCCCATTCACTCTCACTCTCGTGTACATTCTTTCACACCGATTCTCTCACACACGTGCATTCTTTCACCCCCATTCTCTCACACTCATGTGCATTCTTTCACCCCATTCTCTCAGACACCTGAGCATTCATTCAACCAATTCTCTCACACACGTTTGCATTCTTTCACCCACATTCTCTCAATCACGTGTGCATTCTTTCACCCCCAGACTCTCTCACACCTGTGTTCATTCTTTCACCCCATTCTCTCACACACCTGTGCATTTTTTCACCCCCATTCTCTAACACACTCGTGTGCATTCTTTCACCCCATTCTCTCACACACTCATGTGCATTCTTTCACCCCATTCTCTCACACACGTGTGCATTCTTTCACCCCATTCTCTCACACACGTGCACATTCATTCACCCACATTCTCTCACTCACGTGTGCATTATTTCACCCCGTTCCCTCACACACGTGTGCATTCTTTCACCGCATTCTCTCACACTCCTGTTCATTCTTTCACCCCCATTCTCTCACACACTCGTGTGCATTCTTTCACCCAATTCTCTCAGACACTCGTGTGCATTCTTTCACCCCATTCTCTCACACACTCGTGTGCATTCTTTCACCCCATTCTCTCACACACGTGCGCATTCATTCACCCACATTCTCTCACTCACGTGTGCATTCTTTCACCCCGTTCCCTCACACACGTGTGCATTCTTTCACCCCATTCTCTCACACACCTGAGCATTCATTCACCCAATTCTCTCACACACGTTTGCGTTCTTTCACCGACATTCTCTCACTCACGTGTGCATTCTTTCACCCATTCTCTCACACACACGTGTGCATTCTTTCACCCCAGTCCCTCTCACACACGTTTGCATTCTTTCACCCCCATTTTCTCACACACATGTTTGCATTCTTTCACCCATTCTCTCACACAAGTGTGTATTCTTTCACCCCCATTCTCTCACACACACGTTTGCATTCTTTCACCCCCATTTTCTCACACACATGTGTGCATTCTTTCACCCATTCTCTCACACAAGTGTGTATTCTTTCACCCCCATTCTCTAAAACTCCTGTGCATTCTTTCACCCCCATTCTCTCACACACTCGTGTGCATTCTTTCACCCCATTCTCTCACACACTCATGTGCATTCTTTCACCCGTTCCCTCACACACTTGTGCATTCTTTCAACCCCAGTCTCTCTCACACATGTGTGCATTCTTTCACCTCATTCTCTAAAACTCCTGTGCATTCTTTCACCCCATACTCTCACACACCTGAGCATTCATTCACCCAATTCTCTCACACAAGTTTGCATTCTTTCACCCCCAGACTTTCTCACACTCGTGTGCATTCTTTCACCCCATTCCCTCACACACGTGTGCATTCTTTCACCCATTCTCTCACACACACGTGTGCATTCTTTCACCCCAGTCCCTCTCAGACACGTGTGCATTCTTTCACCCCATTCACTCTCACTCTCGTGTACATTCTTTCACACCGATTCTCTCACACCTGTGTTCATTCTTTCACCCCATTCTCTCACACACCTGTGCATTTTTTCACCCCCATTCTCTCACACACTCGTGTGCATTCTTTCACCCCATTCTCTCACACACTCATGTGCATTCTTTCACCCCATTCTCTCACACACGTGTGCATTCTTTCACCCCATTCTCTCACACACTTGCGCATTCATTCACCCACATTCTCTCACTCACGTGTGCATTATTTCACCCCGTTCCCTCACACACGTGTGCATTCTTTCACCGCATTCTCTCACACTCCTGTTCATTCTTTCACCCCCATTCTCTCACACACTCGTGTGCATTCTTTCACCCAATTCTCTCAGACACTCGTGTGCATTCTTTCACCCCATTCTCTCACACACTCGTGTGCATTCTTTCACCCCATTCTCTCACACACGTGCGCATTCATTCACCCACATTCTCTCACTCACGTGTGCATTCTTTCACCCCGTTCCCTCACACACGTGTGCATTCTTTCACCCCATTCTCACACACCTGAGCATTCATTCACCCAATTCTCTCACACACGTGTGCATTCTTTCACCCACATTCACTCACTCACGTGTGCATTCTTTCACCCCCAGTCTCTCTCACACATGTGTGCATTTTTCACCCCATTCTCTCACACACTCGTGTGCATTCTTTCACCACATTCTCTCGCACACGTGTACATTCATTCTCCCACATTCTCTCACTCATGTGTGCATTCTTTCACCCCGTTCCCTCACACACGTGTGCATTCTTTCAGCCCCAGTCTCTCTCACACATGTGTGCATTCTTTCACCCCATTCTCTCACACACGTGTGCATTCATTCACCCACATTCTCTCACTCACGTGTGCATTCTTTCAAGCCCAGTCTCTCTCACTCATCTGTGCATTCTTTCACCCCATTCTCTCACACACTCGTGTGCATTCTTTCACCCCATTCTCTCACGCAAGTGTGCATTCTGTCACCCCAGTCCCTCTCACACACGTGTGCTTTCTTTCACCCACATTCTCTCACTCACGTGTGCATTCTTTCACCCATTCTCTCACACACACGTGTGCATTCTTTCACCCCAGTCCCTCTCACACACGTTTGCATTCTTTCACCCCCATTTTCTCACACACATGTGTGCATTCTTTCACCCATTCTCTCACACAAGTGTGTATTCTTTCACCCCCATTCTCTAAAACTCCTGTGCATTCTTTCACCCCCATTCTCTCACACACTCGTGTGCATTCTTTCACCCCATTCTCTCACACACTCATGTGCATTCTTTCACCCGTTCCCTCACACACTTGTGCATTCTTTCAACCCCAGTCTCTCTCACACATGTGTGCATTCTTTCACCTCATTCTCTAAAACTCCTGTGCATTCTTTCACCCCATACTCTCACACACCTGAGCATTCATTCACCCAATTCTCTCACACAAGTTTGCATTCTTTCACCCCCAGACTTTCTCACACTCGTGTGCATTCTTTCACCCCATTCCCTCACACATGTGTGCATTCTTTCACCCATTCTCTCACACACACGTGTGCATTCTTTCACCCCAGTCCCTCTCAGACACGTGTGCATTCTTTCACCCCATTCACTCTCACTCTCGTGTACATTCTTTCACACCGATTCTCTCACACACGTGCATTCTTTCACCCCCATTCTCTCACACTCATGTGCATTCTTTCACCCCATTCTCTCAGACACCTGAGCATTCATTCAACCAATTCTCTCACACACGTTTGCATTCTTTCACCCACATTCTCTCAATCACGTGTGCATTCTTTCACCCCCAGACTCTCTCACATCTGTGTTCATTCTTTCACCCCATTCTCTCACACACCTGTGCATTTTTTCACCCCCATTCTCTCACACACTCGTGTGCATTCTTTCACCCCATTCTCTCACACACTCATGTGCATTCTTTCACCCCATTCTCTCACACACGTGTGCATTCTTTCACCCCATTCTCTCACACACGTGCGCATTCATTCACCCACATTCTCTCACTCACGTGTGCATTCTTTCACCCCGTTCCCTCACACACGTGTGCATTCTTTCACCCCATTCTCTCACACACCTGAGCATTCATTCACCCAATTCTCTCACACACGTTTGCGTTCTTTCACCGACATTCTCTCACTCACGTGTGCATTCTTTCACCCATTCTCTCACACACACGTGTGCATTCTTTCACCCCAGTCCCTCTCACACACGTTTGCATTCTTTCACCCCCATTTTCTCACACACATGTTTGCATTCTTTCACCCATTCTCTCACACAAGTGTGTATTCTTTCACCCCCATTCTCTCACACACACGTTTGCATTCTTTCACCCCCATTTTCTCACACACATGTGTGCATTCTTTCACCCATTCTCTCACACAAGTGTGTATTCTTTCACCCCCATTCTCTAAAACTCCTGTGCATTCTTTCACCCCCATTCTCTCACACACTCGTGTGCATTCTTTCACCCCATTCTCTCACACACTCATGTGCATTCTTTCACCCGTTCCCTCACACACTTGTGCATTCTTTCAACCCCAGTCTCTCTCACACATGTGTGCATTCTTTCACCTCATTCTCTAAAACTCCTGTGCATTCTTTCACCCCATACTCTCACACACCTGAGCATTCATTCACCCAATTCTCTCACACAAGTTTGCATTCTTTCACCCCCAGACTTTCTCACACTCGTGTGCATTCTTTCACCCCATTCCCTCACACACGTGTGCATTCTTTCACCCATTCTCTCACACACACGTGTGCATTCTTTCACCCCAGTCCCTCTCAGACACGTGTGCATTCTTTCACCCCATTCACTCTCACTCTCGTGTACATTCTTTCACACCGATTCTCTCACACCTGTGTTCATTCTTTCACCCCATTCTCTCACACACCTGTGCATTTTTTCACCCCCATTCTCTCACACACTCGTGTGCATTCTTTCACCCCATTCTCTCACACACTCATGTGCATTCTTTCACCCCATTCTCTCACACACGTGTGCATTCTTTCACCCCATTCTCTCACACACTTGCGCATTCATTCACCCACATTCTCTCACTCACGTGTGCATTATTTCACCCCGTTCCCTCACACACGTGTGCATTCTTTCACCGCATTCTCTCACACTCCTGTTCATTCTTTCACCCCCATTCTCTCACACACTCGTGTGCATTCTTTCACCCAATTCTCTCAGACACTCGTGTGCATTCTTTCACCCCATTCTCTCACACACTCGTGTGCATTCTTTCACCCCATTCTCTCACACACGTGCGCATTCATTCACCCACATTCTCTCACTCACGTGTGCATTCTTTCACCCCGTTCCCTCACACACGTGTGCATTCTTTCACCCCATTCTCACACACCTGAGCATTCATTCACCCAATTCTCTCACACACGTGTGCATTCTTTCACCCACATTCACTCACTCACGTGTGCATTCTTTCACCCCCAGTCTCTCTCACACATGTGTGCATTTTTCACCCCATTCTCTCACACACTCGTGTGCATTCTTTCACCACATTCTCTCGCACACGTGTACATTCATTCTCCCACATTCTCTCACTCATGTGTGCATTCTTTCACCCCGTTCCCTCACACACGTGTGCATTCTTTCAGCCCCAGTCTCTCTCACACATGTGTGCATTCTTTCACCCCATTCTCTCACACACGTGTGCATTCATTCACCCACATTCTCTCACTCACGTGTGCATTCTTTCAAGCCCAGTCTCTCTCACTCATCTGTGCATTCTTTCACCCCATTCTCTCACACACTCGTGTGCATTCTTTCACCCCATTCTCTCACGCAAGTGTGCATTCTGTCACCCCAGTCCCTCTCACACACGTGTGCTTTCTTTCACCCACATTCTCTCACTCACGTGTGCATTCTTTCACCCATTCTCTCACACACACGTGTGCATTCTTTCACCCCAGTCCCTCTCACACACGTTTGCATTCTTTCACCCCCATTTTCTCACACACATGTGTGCATTCTTTCACCCATTCTCTCACACAAGTGTGTATTCTTTCACCCCCATTCTCTAAAACTCCTGTGCATTCTTTCACCCCCATTCTCTCACACACTCGTGTGCATTCTTTCACCCCATTCTCTCACACACTCATGTGCATTCTTTCACCCGTTCCCTCACACACTTGTGCATTCTTTCAACCCCAGTCTCTCTCACACATGTGTGCATTCTTTCACCTCATTCTCTAAAACTCCTGTGCATTCTTTCACCCCATACTCTCACACACCTGAGCATTCATTCACCCAATTCTCTCACACAAGTTTGCATTCTTTCACCCCCAGACTTTCTCACACTCGTGTGCATTCTTTCACCCCATTCCCTCACACATGTGTGCATTCTTTCACCCATTCTCTCACACACACGTGTGCATTCTTTCACCCCAGTCCCTCTCAGACACGTGTGCATTCTTTCACCCCATTCACTCTCACTCTCGTGTACATTCTTTCACACCGATTCTCTCACACACGTGCATTCTTTCACCCCCATTCTCTCACACTCATGTGCATTCTTTCACCCCATTCTCTCAGACACCTGAGCATTCATTCAACCAATTCTCTCACACACGTTTGCATTCTTTCACCCACATTCTCTCAATCACGTGTGCATTCTTTCACCCCCAGACTCTCTCACATCTGTGTTCATTCTTTCACCCCATTCTCTCACACACCTGTGCATTTTTTCACCCCCATTCTCTCACACACTCGTGTGCATTCTTTCACCCCATTCTCTCACACACTCATGTGCATTCTTTCACCCCATTCTCTCACACACGTGTGCATTCTTTCACCCCATTCTCTCACACACTTGCGCATTCATTCACCCACATTCTCTCACTCACGTGTGCATTATTTCACCCCGTTCCTCACACACGTGTGCATTCTTTCACCGCATTCTCTGACACTCCTGTTCATTCTTTCACCCCCATTCTCTCACACACTCGTGTGCATTCTTTCACCCAATTCTCTCAGACACTCGTGTGCATTCTTTCACCCCATTCTCTCACACACTCGTGTGCATTCTTTCACCCCATTCTCTCACACACGTGCGCATTCATTCACCCACATTCTCTCACTCACTTGTGCATTCTTTCACCCCGTTCCCTCACACACGTGTGCATTCTTTCACCCCATTCTCTCACACACCTGAGCATTCATTCACCCAATTCTCTCACACACGTTTGCGTTCTTTCACCGACATTCTCTCACTCACGTGTGCATTCTTTCACCCATTCTCTCACGCACACGTGTGCATTCTTTCACCCCAGTCCCTCTCACACACGTTTGCATTCTTTCACCCCCATTTTCTCACACACATGTTTGCATTCTTTCACCCATTCTCTCACACAAGTGTGTATTCTTTCACCCCCATTCTCTCACACACTCGTGTGCATTCTTTCACCCCATTCTCTCACACACTCATGTGCATTCTTTCACCCGTTCCCTCACACACTTGTGCATTCTTTCAACCCCAGTCTCTCTCAGACACGTGTGCATTCTTTCACCCCATTCACTCTCACTCTCGTGTACATTCTTTCACACCGATTCTCTCACACACGTGCATTCTTTCACCCCCATTCTCTCACACTCATGTGCATTCTTTCACCCCATTCTCTCAGACACCTGAGCATTCATTCAACCAATTCTCTCACACACGTTTGCATTCTTTCACCCACATTCTCTCAATCACGTGTGCATTCTTTCACCCCCAGACTCTCTCACACATGTGTGCATTCTTTCACCCCATTCTCTCACACACCTGTGCATTTTTTCACCCCCATTCTCTCACACACTCGTGTGCATTCTTTCACCCCATTCTCTCACACACTCATGTGCATTCTTTCACCCCATTCTCTCACACACTCGTCTGCATTTTTTCACCCCATTCTCTCACACACTCGTGTGCATTCTTTCACCCCATTCTCTCACACACGTGTGCATTCTTTCACCCCTGTCCCTCTCACACACGTGTGCATTCTTTCACCCACATTCACTCACTCACGTGTGCATTCTTTCACCCCCAGTCTCTCTCACACATGTGTGCATTTTTCACCCCATTCTCTCACACACTCGTGTGCATTCTTTCACCACATTCTCTCGCACACGTGTACATTCATTCTCCCACATTCTCTCACTCATGTGTGCATTCTTTCACCCCGTTCCCTCACACACGTGTGCATTCTTTCAGCCCCAGTCTCTCTCACACATGTGTGCATTCTTTCACCCCATTCTCTCACACACGTGTGCATTCATTCACCCACATTCTCTCACTCACGTGTGCATTCTTTCAAGCCCAGTCTCTCTCACTCATCTGTGCATTCTTTCACCCCATTCTCTCACACACTCGTGTGCATTCTTTCACCCCATTCTCTCACACTCTCGTGTGCATTCTTTCACCCCATTCTCTCACGCAAGTGTGCATTCTGTCACCCCAGTCCCTCTCACACACGTGTGCTTTCTTTCACCCACATTCTCTCACTCACGTGTGCATTCTTTCACCCATTCTCTCACACACACGTGTGCATTCTTTCACCCCAGTCCCTCTCACACACGTTTGCATTCTTTCACCCCCATTTTCTCACACACATGTGTGCATTCTTTCACCCATTCTCTCACACAAGTGTGTATTCTTTCACCCCCATTCTCTAAAACTCCTGTGCATTCTTTCACCCCCATTCTCTCACACACTCGTGTGCATTCTTTCACCCCATTCTCTCACACACTCATGTGCATTCTTTCACCCGTTCCCTCACACACTTGTGCATTCTTTCAACCCCAGTCTCTCTCACACATGTGTGCATTCTTTCACCTCATTCTCTAAAACTCCTGTGCATTCTTTCACCCCATACTCTCACCCACCTGAGCATTCATTCACCCAATTCTCTCACACAAGTTTGCATTCTTTCACCCCCAGACTTTCACACACTCGTGTGCATTCTTTCACCCCATTCCCTCACACACGTGTGCATTCTTTCACCCATTCTCTCACACACACGTGTGCATTCTTTCACCCCAGTCCCTCTCAGACACGTGTGCATTCTTTCACCCCATTCACTCTCACTCTCGTGTACATTCTTTCACACCGATTCTCTCACACACGTGCATTCTTTCACCCCCATTCTCTCACACTCATGTGCATTCTTTCACCCCATTCTCTCAGACACCTGAGCATTCATTCAACCAATTCTCTCACACACGTTTGCATTCTTTCACCCACATTCTCTCAATCACGTGTGCATTCTTTCACCCCCAGACTCTCTCACACCTGTGTTCATTCTTTCACCCCATTCTCTCACACACCTGTGCATTTTTTCACCCCCATTCTGTCACACACTCGTGTGCATTCTTTCACCCCATTCTCTCACACACTCATGTGCATTCTTTCACCCCATTCTCTCACACACGTGTGCATTCTTTCACCCCATTCTCTCACACACGTGCACATTCATTCACCCACATTCTCTCACTCACGTGTGCATTATTTCACCCCGTTCCCTCACACACGTGTGCATTCTTTCACCGCATTCTCTCACACTCCTGTTCATTCTTTCACCCCCATTCTCTCACACACTCGTGTGCATTCTTTCACCCAATTCTCTCAGACACTCGTGTGCATTCTTTCACCCCATTCTCTCACACACTCGTGTGCATTCTTTCACCCCATTCTCTCACACACGTGCGCATTCATTCACCCACATTCTCTCACTCACGTGTGCATTCTTTCACCCCGTTCCCTCACACACGTGTGCATTCTTTCACCCCATTCTCTCACACTCCTGTTCATTCTTTCACCCCCATTCTCTCTCACACACGTGTGCATTCTTTCACCCACATTCACTCACTCACGTGTGCATTCATTCACCCCCAGTCTCTCTCACACATGTGTGCATTTTTTCACCCCATTCTCTCACACACTCGTGTGCATTCTTTCACCACATTCTCTCGCACACGTGTACATTCATTCTCCCACATTCTCTCACTCACGTGTGCATTCTTTCACCGCGTTCCCTCACACACGTGTGCATTCTTTCACCCCATTCTCTCACACACTCGTGTGCATTCTTTCACCCCATTCTCTCACACACTCGTGTGCATTCTTTCACCCCATTCTCTCACGCACGTGTGCATTCTGTCACCCCAGTCCCTCTCACACACGTGTGCTTTCTTTCACCCACATTCTCTCACTCACGTGTGCATTCTTTCTCCCCAGTCCCTCTCACACACGTGTGCATTCTTTCACCCCATTCTCTTCACACGTGTGCATTCTTTCACTCCCGTTCTCTCTCGTGTACATTCTTTCACACCGATTCTCTCAAACACGTGCATTCTTTCACCCACATACTCTCACTCACGTGTGCATTCTTTCACACCGATTCTCTCACACACTTGTCCATTCTTTCACCCCATTCTCTCACACACGTGTGCATTCTTTCACCCACATTCTCTCACTCACGAGTGCATTCGTTCACCCCCATGTCTCTCTCACACATGTGCATTCTTTCACCCCAGTCACTCTCACACACGTGTGCATTCTTTCACCCACATTCTCTCACGTTCGTGTGCATTCTTTCACCCATTCTGTCACACACACGTGTGCATTCTTTCACCCAGGTCCCTCTCACACGCATCTGCATTCTTTCACCCCCATTTCTCTCACACACGTGTGCATTCTTTCACCCCTATTCTCTCCACAGGTGTGCATTCTTTCTCAACCATTCTCTCACACATGTGTGCATTCTTTCAACCCCAGTCTCTCTCACACATGTGTGCATTCTTTCACCCCATTCTCTCACACACCTGTGCGTTCATTCACCCCCATTCTCTCACACTTGTGTGCATTCTTTCACCCCATTCTCTCACACACCTGAGCATTCATTCACCCAATTCACTCACACACGCTTGCTTTCTTTCACCCCACATTCTCTCACACAGGAGTGCATTCTTTCACCCCATTCCCTCACACAAGTGTGCATTCTTTCACCCCCCAGACTCTCTCACACATGTGTGCATTCTTTCACCCCATTCTCTCACACACGTGCATTCTTTCACCCCCATTCTCTCACACTCATGTGCATTCTTTCACCCATTCTCTCAGACACCTGAGCATTCATTCAACCAATTCTCTCACACACGTTTGCATTCTTTCACCCACATTCTCTCAATCACGTGTGCATTCTTTCACCCCCAGACTCTCTCACACCTGTGTGCATTCTTTCACCCCATTCTCTCACACACCTGTGCATTTTTTCACCCCCATTCTGTCACACACTCGTGTGCATTCTTTCACCCCATTCTCTCACACACTCATGTGCATTCTTTCACCCCATTCTCTCACACACGTGTGCATTCTTTCACCCCATTCTCTCACACACGTGCACATTCATTCACCCACATTCTCTCACTCACGTGTGCATTATTTCACCCCGTTCCCTCACACACGTGTGCATTCTTTCACCGCATTCTCTCACACTCCTGTTCATTCTTTCACCCCCATTCTCTCACACACTCGTGTGCATTCTTTCACCCAATTCTCTCAGACACTCGTGTGCATTCTTTCACCCCATTCTCTCACACACTCGTGTGCATTCTTTCACCCCATTCTCTCACACACGTGCGCATTCATTCACCCACATTCTCTCACTCACGTGTGCATTCTTTCACCCCGTTCCCTCACACACGTGTGCATTCTTTCACCCCATTCTCTCACACTCCTGTTCATTCTTTCACCCCCATTCTCTCTCACACACGTGTGCATTCTTTCACCCACATACACTCACTCACGTGTGCATTCATTCACCCCCTGTCTCTCTCACACATGTGTGCATTTTTTCACCCCATTCTCTCACACACTCGTGTGCATTCTTTCACCACATTCTCTCGCACACGTGTACATTCATTCTCCCACATTCTCTCACTCACGTGTGCATTCTTTCACCGCGTTCCCTCACACACGTGTGCATTCTTTCACCCCATTCTCTCACACACTCGTGTGCATTCTTTCACCCCATTCTCTCACACACTCGTGTGCATTCTTTCACCCCATTCTCTCACGCACGTGTGCATTCTGTCACCCCAGTCCCTCTCACACACGTGTGCTTTCTTTCACCCACATTCTCTCACTCACGTGTGCATTCTTTCTCCCCAGTCCCTCTCACACACGTGTGCATTCTTTCACCCCATTCTCTTCACACGTGTGCATTCTTTCACTCCCGTTCTCTCTCGTGTACATTCTTTCACACCGATTCTCTCAAACACGTGCATTCTTTCACCCACATACTCTCACTCACGTGTGCATTCTTTCACACCGATTCTCTCACACACTTGTCCATTCTTTCACCCCATTCTCTCACACACGTGTGCATTCTTTCACCCACATTCTCTCACTCACGAGTGCATTCGTTCACCCCATGTCTCTCTCACACATGTGCATTCTTTCACCCCAGTCACTCTCACACACGTCTGCATTCTTTCACCCACATTCTCTCACGTTCGTGTGCATTCTTTCACCCATTCTGTCACACACACGTGTGCATTCTTTCACCCAGGTCCCTCTCACACGCATCTGCATTCTTTCACCCCCATTTCTCTCACACACGTGTGCGTTCTTTCACCCCTATTCTCTCCCACAGGTGTGCATTCTTTCTCAACCATTCTCTCACACATGTGTGCATTCTTTCAACCCCAGTCTCTCTCACACATGTGTGCATTCTTTCACCCCATTCTCTCACACACCTGTGCGTTCATTCACCCCCATTCTCTCACACTTGTGTGCATTCTTTCACCCCATTCTCTCACACACCTGAGCATTCATTCACCCAATTCACTCACACACGCTTGCTTTCTTTCACCCACATTCTCTCACACAGGAGTGCATTCTTTCACCCCATTCCCTCACACAAGTGTGCATTCTTTCACCCCCAGACACTCTCACACATGTGTGCATTCTTTCACCCCATTCTCTCACACACCTGTGCATTGTTTCACCACCATTCTGGCACACACTCGTGTGCATTCTTTCACCCCATTCTCTCACACACTCATCTGCATTCTTTCACCCCATTCTCTCACACACTCGTGTGCATTTCTTCACCCCATTCTCTCACACACTCGTGTGCATTCTTTCACCCCATTCTCTCACACGCGTGTGCCTTCTTTCACCCCTGTCCCTCTCACACACGTGTGCATTCTTTCACCCCATTCTCTCACACACGTGTGCATTCTTTCACCCCTGTCCCTCTCACACACGTGTGCATTCTTTCACCCAAATTCTCTCACTCACGTGTGCATTCTTGCATCCCATTCCCTCACACACGTGTGCATTATATCACCCCCTGTCTCTCTCACACATGTGTGCATTCTTTCACCCCATTATCTCACACACCTGTGGATTTTTTCACCCCATTCTCTCACACACTCGTGTGCATTCTTTCACCCCATTCCCTCACACACTTGTGCATTCTTTCACCCCATTCTCTCACACACGTGTGCATTCTTTCACACCGATTCTGTCACACACTTGTCCATTCTTTCACCCCATTCTCTCACACACGTGTGCATTCTTTCACCCACATTCTCTCACTCACGAGTGCAATCGTTCACCCCCAGTCTCTCTCACACATGTGCATTCTTTCACCCCAGTCCCTCTCACACACGTGTGCATTCTTTCACCCACATTCTCTCACGTTCGTGTGCATTCTTTCACCCATTCTGTCACACACACGTGTGCATTCTTTCACCCAGGTCCCTCTCACACACGTCTGCATTCTTTCACCCCCATTTCTCTCACACACGGGTGCATTTTTCACCGCCATTCTCTCACACACGTGTGCATTCTTTCACCCCAATTCTCTCCCACAGGTGTGCATTCTTTTTCAACCATTCTCTCACCCATGTGTGCATTCTTTCAACCCCAGTCTCTCTCACACATGTGTGCATTCTTTCACCCCATTCTCTCACACACCTGTGCATTCATTCACCCCCATTCTCTCACACTTGTGTGCATTCTTTCACCCCATTCTCTCACACACCTGAGCATTCATTCACCCAATTCTCTCACACACGTTTGCGTTCTTTCACCCACATTCTCTCACACACGAGTGCATTCTTTCACCCCATTCCCTCACACACGTATGCATTCTTTCAGCTCCAGACTCTCTCACACAAGTGTGCATTCTTTCACCCCATTCTCTCACACACCTGTGCATTCTTTCACCACCATTCTGTCACACACTCGTGTGCATTCTTTCACCCCATTCTCTCACACACTCGTGTGCATTCTTTCACCCCATTCTCTCACACACTCGTGTGCATTCTTTCACCCCATTCTCTCACACACTCGTGTGCATTCTTTCACCCCATTCTCTCTCACACGTGTGCATTCTTTCATCCCTGTCCCTCTCACACACGTGTGCATTCTTTCACCCACATTCACTCACTCACGTGTGCATTCTTTCACCCCCTGTCTCTCTCACACATGTGTGCATTTTTCACCCCATTCTCTCACACACTCGTGTGCATTCTTTCACCACATTCTCTCGCACACGTGTACATTCATTCTCCCACATTCTCTCACTCATGTGTGCATTCTTTCACCCCGTTCCCTCACACACGTGTGCATTCTTTCAACCCCAGTCTCTCTCACACATGTGTGCATTCTTTCACCCATTCTCTCACACACGTGTGCATTCATTCACCCACATTCTCTCACTCACGTGTGCATTCTTTCAAGCCCAGTCTCTCTCACACATCTGTGCATTCTTTCACCCCATTCTCTCACACACTCGTGTGCATTCTTTCACCCCATTCTCTCACACACTCGTGTGCATTCTTTCACCCCATTCTCTCACACACTCGTGTGCATTCTTCACCCCATTCTCTCACGCAAGTGTGCATTCTGTCACCCCAGTCCCCCCTCTCACACACGTGTGCTTTCTTTCACCCACATTCTCTCACTCACGTGTGCATTCTTTCACCCATTCTCTCACACACACGTGTGCATTCTTTCACCCCAGTACCTCTCACACACGTTTGCATTCTTTCACCCCCATTTTCTCACACACATGTGTGCATTCTTTCACCCATTCTCTCACACAAGTGTGTATTCTTTCACCCCATTCTCTCACGCAAGTGTGTATTCTTTCACCCGTTCCCTCACACACTTGTGCATTCTTTCAACCCCTGTCTCTCTCACACATGTGTGCATTCTTTCACCTCATTCTCTAAAACTCCTGTGCATTCTTTCACCCCATTCTCTCACACACCTGAGCATTCATTCACCCAATTCTCTCACACAAGTTCGCATTCTTTCACCCCCAGACTTTCTCACACTCGTGTGCATTCTTTCACCCATTCTCTCACACACACGTGTGCATTCTTTCACCCCAGACCCTCTCAGACACGTGTGCATTCTTTCACCCCATTCACTCTCACACTCGTGTACATTCTTTCACACCTATTCTCTCACACACGTGCATTCTTTCACCCCCATTCTCTCACACTCATGTGCATTCTTTCACCCCATTCTCTCAGACACCTGAGCATTCATTCAACCAATTCTCTCACACACGCTTGCATTCTTTCACCCACATTCTCTCAATCACGTGTGCATTCTTTCACCCCCAGACTCTCTGACACATGTGTGCATTCTTTCACCCGATTCTCTCACACACCTGTGCATTTTTTCATCCCCATTCTCTCACACACTCGTGTGCATTCTTTCACCCCATTCTCTCACACACTCATGTGCATTCTTTCACCCCATTCTCTCACACACGTGTGCATTCTTTCACCCCATTCTCTCACACACGTGCGCATTCATTCACCCACATTCTCTCACTCATGTGTGCATTATTTCATCCCGTTCCCTCACACACGTGTGCATTCATTCACCCCCAGTCTCTCTCACACATGTGTGCATTTTTTCACCCCATTCTCTCACACACTCGTGTGCATTCTTTCACCACATTCTCTCGCACACGTGTACATTCATTCTCCCACATTCTCTCACTCACGTGTGCATTCTTTCACCCCGTTCCCTCACACACGTGTGCATTCTTTCACCCCATTCTCTCACACACTCGTGTGCATTCTTTCACCCCATTCTCTCACACACTCGTGTGCATTCTTTCACCCCATTCTCTCACGCACGTGTGCATACTGTCACCCCAGTCCCTCTCACACACGTGTGCTTTCTTTCACCCACATTCTCTCACTCACGTGTGCATTCTTTCACCCATTCTCTCACACACACGTGTGCATTCTTTCTCCCCAGTCCCTCTCACACACGTGTGCATTCTTTCACCCCGTTCTCTTCACACGTGTGCATTCTTTCACTCCCATTCTCTCACACTCGTGTACATTCTTTCACACCGATTCTCTCAAACACGTGCATTCTTTCACCCACATACTCTCACTCACGTATGCATTCTTTCACACCGATTCTCTCACACACTTGTCCATTCCTTCACCCCATTCTCTCACACACGTGTGCATTCTTTCATCCACATTCTCTCACTCACGAGTGCATTCGTTCACCCCCAGTCTCTCTCACACATGTGCATTCTTTCACCCCAGTCACTCTCACACATCTGTGCATTCTTTCACCCAATTCTCTCAGACACTCGTGTGCATTATTTCACCCCATTCTCTCACACACTCGTGTGCATTATTTCACCCCGTTCCGTCACACACGTGTGCATTCTTTCACCCCATTCTCTCACACTCCTGTTCATTCTTTCACCCCCATTCTCTCACACACTCATGTGCATTCTTTCACCCAATTCTCTCAGACACTCGTGTGCATTCTTTCACCCCATTCTCTCACACACTCGTATGCATTCTTTCACCCCATTCTCTCACACACGTGCGCATTCATTCACCCACATTCTCTCACTCACGTGTGCATTATTTCACCCCGTTCCCTCACACACGTGTGCATTCTTTCACCCCATTCTCTCACACTCCTGTTCATTCTTTCACCCCCATTCTCTCTCACACACGTGTGCATTCTTTCACCCACATTCTCTCACACACCTGTGCGTTCATTCACCCCCATTCTCTCACACTTGTGTGCATTCTTTCACCCCATTCTCTCACACACCTGAGCATTCATTCACCAATTCTCTCACACACGTTTGCGTTCTTTCACCCACATTCTCTCACACACGAGTGCATTCTTTCACCCCATTCCCTCACACACGTGTGCATTCTTTCACCCCCAGACTCTCTCACACATGTGTGCATTCTTTCACCCCATTCTCTCACACACCTGTGCATTCTTTCACCACCATTCTGTCACACACTCGTGTGCATTCTTTCACCCCATTCTCTCACACACTCATCTGCATTCTTTCACCCCATTCTCTCACACACTCGTGTGTATTTCTTCACCCCATTCTCTCACACACTCGTGTGCATTCTTTCACCCCATTCTCTTCACACGTGTGCATTCTTTCACTCCCATTCTCTCACACTCGTGTACATTCTTTCACACCGATTCTCTCAAACACGTGCATTCTTTCACCCACATACTCTCACTCACGTGTGCATTCTTTCACACCGATTCTCTCACACACTTGTCCATTCCTTCACCCCATTCTCTCACACACGTGTGCATTCTTTCACCCACATTCTCTCACTCACGAGTGCATTCGTTCACCCCCAGTCTCTCTCACACATGTGCATTCTTTCACCCCAGTCACTCTCACACATCTGTGCATTCTTTCACCCAATTCTCTCAGATACTCGTGTGCATTCTTTCACCCCATTCTCTCACACACTCGTGTGCATTCTTTCACCCAATTCTCTCAGACACTCGTGTGCATTCTTTCACCCCATTCTCTCACACACTCGTGTGCATTCTTTCACCCCATTCTCTCACACACGTGCGCATTCATTCACCCACATTCTCTCACTCACGCGTGCATTATTTCACCCCGTTCCCTCACACACGTGTGCATTCTTTCACCCCATTCTCTCACACTCCTGTTCATTCTTTCACCCCCATTCTCTCTCACACACGTGTGCATTCTTTCACCCACATTCACTCACTCACGTGTGCATTCATTCACCCCCAGTCTCTCTCACACATGTGTGCATTTTTTCACCCCATTCTCTCACACACCTGTGCGTTCATTCACCCCCATTCTCTCACACTTGTGTGCATTCTTTCACCCCATTCTCTCACACACCTGAGCATTCATTCACCAATTCTCTCACACACGTTTGCGTTCTTTCACCCACATTCTCTCACACACGAGTGCATTCTTTCACCCCATTCCCTCACACACGTGTGCATTCTTTCACCCCCAGACTCTCTCACACATGTGTGCATTCTTTCACCCCATTCTCTCACACACCTGTGCATTCTTTCACCACCATTCTGTCACACACTCGTGTGCATTCTTTCACCCCATTCTCTCACACACTCATCTGCATTCTTTCACCCCATTCTCTCACACACTCGTGTGCATTTCTTCACCCCATTCTCTCACACACTCGTGTGCATTCTTTCACCCCATTCTCTCACACGCGTGTGCCTTATTTCACCCCTGTCCCTCTCACACACGTGTGCATTCTTTCACCCCATTCTCTTCACACGTGTGCATTCTTTCACTCCCATTCTCTCACACTCGTGTACATTCTTTCACATCGATTCTCTCAAATACGTGCATTCTTTCACCCACATACTCTCACTCACGTGTGCATTCTTTCACCCACATTCTCTCACTCACGAGTGCATTCGTTCACCCCCAGTCTCTCTCACACATGTGCATTCTTTCACCCCAGTCACTCTCACACATCTGTGCATTCTTTCACCCAATTCTCTCAGACACTCGTGTGCATTCTTTCACCCCATTCTCTCACACACTCGTGTGCATTCTTTCACCCAATTCTCTCAGACACTCGTGTGCATTCTTTCACCCCATTCTCTCACACACTCGTGTGCATTCTTTCACCCCATTCTCTCACACACGTGCGCATTCATTCACCCACATTCTCTCACTCACGTGTGCATTATTTCACCCCATTCCCTCACACACGTGTGCATTCTTTCACCCCATTCTCTCACACTCCTGTTCATTCTTTCACCCCCATTCTCTCTCACACACGTGTGCATTCTTTCACCAACATTCACTCACTCACGTGTGCATTCATTCACCCCCAGTCTCTCTCACACATGTGTGCATTTTTTCACCCCATTCTCTCACACACCTGTGCGTTCATTCACCCCCATTCTCTCACACTTGTGTGCATTCTTTCACCCCATTCTCTCACACACGTGCATTCTTTCACCCACATACTCTCACTCACGTGTGCATTCTTTCACACCGATTCTCTCACACACTTGTCCATTCCTTCACCCCATTCTCTCACACACTCGTGTGCATTCTTTCACCCAATTCTCTCAGACACTCGTGTGCATTCTTTCACCCCATTCTCTCACACACTCGTGTGCATTCTTTCACCCCATTCTCTCACACACGTGCGCATTCATTCACCCACATTCTCTCACTCACGTGTGCATTATTTCACCCCATTCCCTCACAAACGTGTGCATTCTTTCACCCCATTCTCTCACACTCCTGTTCATTCTTTCACCCCCATTCTCTCTCACACACGTGTGCATTCTTTCACCAACATTCACTCACTCACGTGTGCATTCATTCACCCCCAGTCTCTCTCACACATGTGTGCATTTTTTCACCCCATTCTCTCACACACCTGTGCGTTCATTCACCCCCATTCTCTCACACTTGTGTGCATTCTTTCACCCCACTCTCTCACACACGTGCATTCTTTCACCCACATACTCTCACTCACGTGTGCATTCTTTCACACCGATTCTCTCACACACTCGTGTGCATTATTTCACCCCGTTCCGTCACACACGTGTGCATTCTTTCACCCCATTCTCTCACACTCCTGTTCATTCTTTCACCCCCATTCTCTCACACACTCATGTGCATTCTTTCACCCAATTCTCTCAGACACTCGTGTGCATTCTTTCACCCCATTCTCTCACACACTCGTGTGCATTCTTTCACCCCATTCTCTCACACACGTGCGCATTCATTCACCCACATTCTCTCACTCACGTGTGCATTATTTCACCCCGTTCCCTCACACACGTGTGCATTCTTTCACCCCATTCTCTCACACTCCTGTTCATTCTTTCACCCCCATTCTCTCTCACACACGTGTGCATTCTTTCACCCACATTCTCTCACACACCTGTGCGTTCATTCACCCCCATTCTCTCACACTTGTGTGCATTCTTTCACCCCATTCTCTCACACACCTGAGCATTCATTCACCAATTCTCTCACACACGTTTGCGTTCTTTCACCCACATTCTCTCACACACGAGTGCATTCTTTCACCCCATTCCCTCACACACGTGTGCATTCTTTCACCCCCAGACTCTCTCACACATGTGTGCATTCTTTCACCCCATTCTCTCACACACCTGTGCATTCTTTCACCACCATTCTGTCACACACTCGTGTGCATTCTTTCACCCCATTCTCTCACACACTCATCTGCATTCTTTCACCCCATTCTCTCACACACTCGTGTGTATTTCTTCACCCCATTCTCTCACACACTCGTGTGCATTCTTTCACCCCATTCTCTCACACGCGTGTGCCTTATTTCACCCCTGTCCCTCTCACACACGTGTGCATTCTTTCACCCCATTCTCTTCACACGTGTGCATTCTTTCACTCCCATTCTCTCACACTCGTGTACATTCTTTCACACCGATTCTCTCAAACACGTGCATTCTTTCACCCACATACTCTCACTCACGTGTGCATTCTTTCACACCGATTCTCTCACACACTTGTCCATTCCTTCACCCCATTCTCTCACACACGTGTGCATTCTTTCACCCACATTCTCTCACTCACGAGTGCATTCGTTCACCCCCAGTCTCTCTCACACATGTGCATTCTTTCACCCCAGTCACTCTCACACATCTGTGCATTCTTTCACCCAATTCTCTCAGATACTCGTGTGCATTCTTTCACCCCATTCTCTCACACACTCGTGTGCATTCTTTCACCCAATTCTCTCAGACACTCGTGTGCATTCTTTCACCCCATTCTCTCACACACTCGTGTGCATTCTTTCACCCCATTCTCTCACACACGTGCGCATTCATTCACCCACATTCTCTCACTCACGCGTGCATTATTTCACCCCGTTCCCTCACACACGTGTGCATTCTTTCACCCCATTCTCTCACACTCCTGTTCATTCTTTCACCCCCATTCTCTCTCACACACGTGTGCATTCTTTCACCCACATTCACTCACTCACGTGTGCATTCATTCACCCCCAGTCTCTCTCACACATGTGTGCATTTTTTCACCCCATTCTCTCACACACCTGTGCGTTCATTCACCCCCATTCTCTCACACTTGTGTGCATTCTTTCACCCCATTCTCTCACACACCTGAGCATTCATTCACCAATTCTCTCACACACGTTTGCGTTCTTTCACCCACATTCTCTCACACACGAGTGCATTCTTTCACCCCATTCCCTCACACACGTGTGCATTCTTTCACCCCCAGACTCTCTCACACATGTGTGCATTCTTTCACCCCATTCTCTCACACACCTGTGCATTCTTTCACCACCATTCTGTCACACACTCGTGTGCATTCTTTCACCCCATTCTCTCACACACTCATCTGCATTCTTTCACCCCATTCTCTCACACACTCGTGTGCATTTCTTCACCCCATTCTCTCACACACTCGTGTGCATTCTTTCACCCCATTCTCTCACACGCGTGTGCCTTATTTCACCCCTGTCCCTCTCACACACGTGTGCATTCTTTCACCCCATTCTCTTCACACGTGTGCATTCTTTCACTCCCATTCTCTCACACTCGTGTACATTCTTTCACATCGATTCTCTCAAATACGTGCATTCTTTCACCCACATACTCTCACTCACGTGTGCATTCTTTCACCCACATTCTCTCACTCACGAGTGCATTCGTTCACCCCCAGTCTCTCTCACACATGTGCATTCTTTCACCCCAGTCACTCTCACACATCTGTGCATTCTTTCACCCAATTCTCTCAGACACTCGTGTGCATTCATTCACCCCATTCTCTCACACACTCGTGTGCATTCTTTCACCCAATTCTCTCAGACACTCGTGTGCATTCTTTCACCCCATTCTCTCACACACTCGTGTGCATTCTTTCACCCCATTCTCTCACACACGTGCGCATTCATTCACCCACATTCTCTCACTCACGTGTGCATTATTTCACCCCATTCCCTCACACACGTGTGCATTCTTTCACCCCATTCTCTCACACTCCTGTTCATTCTTTCACCCCCATTCTCTCTCACACACGTGTGCATTCTTTCACCAACATTCACTCACTCACGTGTGCATTCATTCACCCCCAGTCTCTCTCACACATGTGTGCATTTTTTCACCCCATTCTCTCACACACCTGTGCGTTCATTCACCCCATTCTCTCACACTTGTGTGCATTCTTTCACCCCATTCTCTCACACACGTGCATTCTTTCACCCACATACTCTCACTCACGTGTGCATTCTTTCACACCGATTCTCTCACACACTTGTCCATTCCTTCACCCCATTCTCTCACACACTCGTGTGCATTCTTTCACCCAATTCTCTCAGACACTCGTGTGCATTCTTTCACCCCATTCTCTCACACACTCGTGTGCATTCTTTCACCCCATTCTCTCACACACGTGTGCATTCTTTCACCCACATTCACTCACTCACGTGTGCATTCATTCACCCCCAGTCTCTCTCACACATGTGTGCATTTTTTCACCCCATTCTCTCACACACCTGTGCGTTCATTCACCCCCATTCTCTCACACTTGTGTGCATTCTTTCACCCCATTCTCTCACACACCTGAGCATTCATTCACCAATTCTCTCACACACGTTTGCGTTCTTTCACCCACATTCTCTCACACACGAGTGCATTCTTTCACCCCATTCCCTCACACACGTGTGCATTCTTTCACCCCCAGACTCTCTCACACATGTGTGCATTCTTTCACCCCATTCTCTCACACACCTGTGCATTCTTTCACCACCATTCTGTCACACACTCGTGTGCATTCTTTCACCCCATTCTCTCACACACTCATCTGCATTCTTTCACCCCATTCTCTCACACACTCGTGTGCATTTCTTCACCCCATTCTCTCACACACTCGTGTGCATTCTTTCACCCCATTCTCTCACACGCGTGTGCCTTATTTCACCCCTGTCCCTCTCACACACGTGTGCATTCTTTCACCCCATTCTCTTCACACGTGTGCATTCTTTCACTCCCATTCTCTCACACTCGTGTACATTCTTTCACATCGATTCTCTCAAATACGTGCATTCTTTCACCCACATACTCTCACTCACGTGTGCATTCTTTCACCCACATTCTCTCACTCACGAGTGCATTCGTTCACCCCCAGTCTCTCTCACACATGTGCATTCTTTCACCCCAGTCACTCTCACACATCTGTGCATTCTTTCACCCAATTCTCTCAGACACTCGTGTGCATTCATTCACCCCATTCTCTCACACACTCGTGTGCATTCTTTCACCCAATTCTCTCAGACACTCGTGTGCATTCTTTCACCCCATTCTCTCACACACTCGTGTGCATTCTTTCACCCCATTCTCTCACACACGTGCGCATTCATTCACCCACATTCTCTCACTCACGTGTGCATTATTTCACCCCATTCCCTCACACACGTGTGCATTCTTTCACCCCATTCTCTCACACTCCTGTTCATTCTTTCACCCCCATTCTCTCTCACACACGTGTGCATTCTTTCACCAACATTCACTCACTCACGTGTGCATTCATTCACCCCCAGTCTCTCTCACACATGTGTGCATTTTTTCACCCCATTCTCTCACACACCTGTGCGTTCATTCACCCCATTCTCTCACACTTGTGTGCATTCTTTCACCCCATTCTCTCACACACGTGCATTCTTTCACCCACATACTCTCACTCACGTGTGCATTCTTTCACACCGATTCTCTCACACACTTGTCCATTCCTTCACCCCATTCTCTCACACACTCGTGTGCATTCTTTCACCCAATTCTCTCAGACACTCGTGTGCATTCTTTCACCCCATTCTCTCACACACTCGTGTGCATTCTTTCACCCCATTCTCTCACACACGTGCGCATTCATTCACCCACATTCTCTCACTCACGTGTGCATTATTTCACCCCGTTCCCTCACACACGTGTGCATTCTTTCACCCCATTCTCTCACACTCCTGTTCATTCTTTCACCCCCATTCTCTCTCACACACGTGTGCATTCTTTCACCCACATTCACTCACTCACGTGTGCATTCATTCACCCCCAGTCTCTCTCACACATGTGTGCATTTTTTCACCCAATTCTCTCACACACCTGTGCGTTCTTTCACCACCATTCTGTCACACACTCGTGTGCATTTTTTCACCCCATTCTCTCACACACCTGTGCGTTCATTCACCCCCATTCTCTCACACTTGTGTGCATTCTTTCACCCCATTCTCTCACACACCTGAGCATTCATTCACCAATTCTCTCACACACGTTTGCGTTCTTTCACCCACATTCTCTCACACACGAGTGCATTCTTTCACCCCATTCCCTCACACACGTGTGCATTCTTTCACCCCCAGACTCTCTCACACATGTGTGCATTCTTTCACCCCATTCTCTCACACACCTGTGCATTCTTTCACCACCATTCTGTCACACACTCGTGTGCATTCTTTCACCCCATTCTCTCACACACTCATCTGCATTCTTTCACCCCATTCTCTCACACACTCGTGTGCATTTCTTCACCCCATTCTCTCACACACTCGTGTGCATTCTTTCACCCCATTCTCTCACACACGTGCGCATTCATTCACCCACATTCTCTCACTCACGTGTGCATTATTTCACCCCGTTCCCTCACACACGTGTGCATTCTTTCACCCCATTCTCTCACACTCCTGTTAATTCTTTCACCCCCATTCTCTCTCACACACGTGTGCATTCTTTCACCCACATTCACTCACTCACGTGTGCATTCATTCACCCCCAGTCTCTCTCACACATGTGTGCATTTTTTCACCCCATTCTCTCACACACCTGTGCGTTCATTCACTCCCATTCTCTCACACTTGTGTGCATTCTTTCACCCCATTCTCTCACACACGTGCATTCTTTCACCCACATTCTCTCACACTCGTGTGCATTCTTTCACCCCATTCTCTCACACACTCGTGTGCATTCTTTCACCCCATTCTCTCACACACTCGTGTGCATTCTTTCACCCCATTCTCTCACACGCGTGTGCCTTATTTCACCCCTGTCCCTCTCACACACGTGTGCATTCTTTCACCCCATTCTCTTCACACGTGTGCATTCTTTCACTCCCATTCTCTCACACTCGTGTACATTCTTTCACACCGATTCTCTCAAACACGTGCATTCTTTCACCCACATACTCTCACTCACGTGTGCATTCTTTCACACCGATTCTCTCACACACTTGTCCATTCCTTCACCCCATTCTCTCACACACGTGTGCATTCTTTCACCCCATTCTCTCACACACCTGTGCATTCTTTCACACCGATTCTCTCACACACTTGTCCATTCCTTCACCCCATTCTCTCACACACGTGTGCATTTTTTCACCCCATTCTCTCACACACCTGTGCGTTCATTCACTCCCATTCTCTCACACTTGTGTGCATTCTTTCACCCCATTCTCTCACACACGTGCATTCTTTCACCCACATACTCTCACTCACGTGTGCATTCTTTCACCCCATTCCCTCACACACGTGTGCATTCTTTCACCCCATTCTCTCACACACTCGTGTGCATTCTTTCACCCCATTCTCTCACACACTCGTGTGCATTCTTTCACCCCATTCTCTCACACGCGTGTGCCTTATTTCACCCCTGTCCCTCTCACACATGTGTGCATTTTTTCACCCCATTCTCTCACACACCTGTGCGTTCATTCACCCCATTCTCTCACACTTGTGTGCATTCTTTCACCCCATTCTCTCACACACGTGCATTCTTTCACCCACATACTCTCACTCACGTGTGCATTCTTTCACACCGATTCTCTCACACACTTGTCCATTCCTTCACCCCATTCTCTCACACACTCGTGTGCATTCTTTCACACAATTCTCTCAGACACTCGTGTGCATTCTTTCACCCCATTCTCTCACACACTCGTGTGCATTCTTTCACCCCATTCTCTCACACACGTGCGCATTCATTCACCCACATTCTCTCACTCACGTGTGCATTATTTCACCCCGTTCCCTCACACACGTGTGCATTCTTTCACCCCATTCTCTCACACTCCTGTTCATTCTTTCACCCCCATTCTCTCTCACACACGTGTGCATTCTTTCACCCACATTCACTCACTCACGTGTGCATTCATTCACCCCCAGTCTCTCTCACACATGTGTGCATTTTTTCACCCAATTCTCTCACACACCTGTGCGTTCTTTCACCACCATTCTGTCACACACTCGTGTGCATTTTTTCACCCCATTCTCTCACACACCTGTGCGTTCATTCACCCCCATTCTCTCACACTTGTGTGCATTCTTTCACCCCATTCTCTCACACACCTGAGCATTCATTCACCAATTCTCTCACACACGTTTGCGTTCTTTCACCCACATTCTCTCACACACGAGTGCATTCTTTCACCCCATTCCCTCACACACGTGTGCATTCTTTCACCCCCAGACTCTCTCACACATGTGTGCATTCTTTCACCCCATTCTCTCACACACCTGTGCATTCTTTCACCACCATTCTGTCACACACTCGTGTGCATTCTTTCACCCCATTCTCTCACACACTCATCTGCATTCTTTCACCCCATTCTCTCACACACTCGTGTGCATTTCTTCACCCCATTCTCTCACACACTCGTGTGCATTCTTTCACCCCATTCTCTCACACACGTGCGCATTCATTCACCCACATTCTCTCACTCACGTGTGCATTATTTCACCCCGTTCCCTCACACACGTGTGCATTCTTTCACCCCATTCTCTCACACTCCTGTTAATTCTTTCACCCCCATTCTCTCTCACACACGTGTGCATTCTTTCACCCACATTCACTCACTCACGTGTGCATTCATTCACCCCCAGTCTCTCTCACACATGTGTGCATTTTTTCACCCCATTCTCTCACACACCTGTGCGTTCATTCACTCCCATTCTCTCACACTTGTGTGCATTCTTTCACCCCATTCTCTCACACACGTGCATTCTTTCACCCACATTCTCTCACACTCGTGTGCATTCTTTCACCCCATTCTCTCACACACTCGTGTGCATTCTTTCACCCCATTCTCTCACACACTCGTGTGCATTCTTTCACCCCATTCTCTCACACACGTGTGCATTCTTTCATCCCTGTCCCTCTCACACACGTGTGCATTCTTTCACCCACATTCACTCACTCACGTGTGCATTCTTTCACCCCCTGTCTCTCTCACACATGTGTGCATTTTTCACCCCATTCTCTCACACACTCGTGTGCATTCTTTCACCACATTCTCTCGCACACGTGTACATTCATTCTCCCACATTCTCTCACTCATGTGTGCATTCTTTCACCCCGTTCCCTCACACACGTGTGCATTCTTTCAACCCCAGTCTCTCTCACACATGTGTGCATTCTTTCACCCCATTCTCTCACACACGTGTGCATTCATTCACCCACATTCTCTCACTCACGTGTGCATTCTTTCAAGCCCAGTCTCTCTCACACATCTGTGCATTCTTTCACCCCATTCTCTCACACACTCGTGTGCATTCTTTCACCCCATTCTCTCACACACTCGTGTGCATTCTTTCACCCCATTCTCTCACACACTCGTGTGCATTCTTTCACCCCATTCTCTCACGCAAGTGTGCATTCTGTCACCCCAGTCCCTCTCACACACGTGTGCTTTCTTTCACCCACATTCTCTCACTCACGTGTGCATTCTTTCACCCATTCTCTCACACACACGTGTGCATTCTTTCACCCCAGTCCCTCTCACACACGTTTGCATTCTTTCACCCCCATTTTCTCACACACATGTGTGCATTCTTTCACCCATTCTCTCACACAAGTGTGTATTCTTTCACCCCCATTCTCTCACGCAAGTGTGTATTCTTTCACCCGTTCCCTCACACACTTGTGCATTCTTTCAACCCCTGTCTCTCTCACACATGTGTGCATTCTTTCACCTCATTCTCTAAAACTCCTGTGCATTCTTTCACCCCATTCTCTCACACACCTGAGCATTCATTCACCCAATTCTCTCACACAAGTTCGCATTCTTTCACCCCCAGACTTTCTCACACTCGTGTGCATTCTTTCACCCATTCTCTCACACACACGTGTGCATTCTTTCACCCCAGACCCTCTCAGACACGTGTGCATTCTTTCACCCCATTCACTCTCACCCTCGTGTACATTCTTTCACACCTATTCTCTCACACACGTGCATTCTTTCACCCCCATTCTCTCACACTCATGTGCATTCTTTCACCCCATTCTCTCAGACACCTGAGCATTCATTCAACCAATTCTCTCACACACGCTTGCATTCTTTCACCCACATTCTCTCAATCACGTGTGCATTCTTTCAACCCCAGACTCTCTGACACATGTGTGCATTCTTTCACCCGATTCTCTCACACACCTGTGCATTTTTTCATCCCCATTCTCTCACACACTCGTGTGCATTCTTTCACCCCATTCTCTCACACACTCATGTGCATTCTTTCACCCCATTCTCTCACACACGTGTGCATTCTTTCACCCCATTCTCTCACACACGTGCGCATTCATTCACCCACATTCTCTCACTCACGTGTGCATTATTTCATCCCGTTCCCTCACACACGTGTGCATTCATTCACCCCCAGTCTCTCTCACACATGTGTGCATTTTTTCACCCCATTCTCTCACACACTCGTGTGCATTCTTTCACCACATTCTCTCGCACACGTGTACATTCATTCTCCCACATTCTCTCACTCACGTGTGCATTCTTTCACCCCGTTCCCTCACACACGTGTGCATTCTTTCACCCCATTCTCTCACACACTCGTGTGCATTCTTTCACCCCATTCTCTCACACACTCGTGTGCATTCTTTCACCCCATTCTCTCACGCACGTGTGCATACTGTCACCCCAGTCCCTCTCACACACGTGTGCTTTCTTTCACCCACATTCTCTCACTCACGTGTGCATTCTTTCACCCATTCTCTCACACACACGTGTGCATTCTTTCTCCCCAGTCCCTCTCACACACGTGTGCATTCTTTCACCCCGTTCTCTTCACACGTGTGCATTCTTTCACTCCCATTCTCTCACACTCGTGTACATTCTTTCACACCGATTCTCTCAAACACGTGCATTCTTTCACCCACATACTCTCACTCACGTATGCATTCTTTCACACCGATTCTCTCACACACTTGTCCATTCCTTCACCCCATTCTCTCACACACGTGTGCATTCTTTCACCCACATTCTCTCACTCACGAGTGCATTCGTTCACCCCCAGTCTCTCTCACACATGTGCATTCTTTCACCCCAGTCACTCTCACACATCTGTGCATTCTTTCACCCAATTCTCTCAGACACTCGTGTGCATTATTTCACCCCATTCTCTCACACACTCGTGTGCATTATTTCACCCCGTTCCGTCACACACGTGTGCATTCTTTCACCCCATTCTCTCACACTCCTGTTCATTCTTTCACCCCCATTCTCTCACACACTCGTGTGCATTCTTTCACCCAATTCTCTCAGACACTCGTGTGCATTCTTTCACCCCATTCTCTCACACACTCGTGTGCATTCTTTCACCCCATTCTCTCACACACGTGCGCATTCATTCACCCACATTCTCTCACTCACGTGTGCATTATTTCACCCCGTTCCCTCACACACGTGTGCATTCTTTCACCCCATTCTCTCACACACTCGTGTGTATTTCTTCACCCCATTCTCTCACACACTCGTGTGCATTCTTTCACCCCATTCTCTCACACGCGTGTGCCTTATTTCACCCCTGTCCCTCTCACACACGTGTGCATTCTTTCACCCCATTCTCTTCACACGTGTGCATTCTTTCACTCCCATTCTCTCACACTCGTGTACATTCTTTCACACCGATTCTCTCAAACAAGTGCATTCTTTCACCCACATACTCTCACTCACGTGTGCATTCTTTCACACCGATTCTCTCACACACTTGTCCATTCCTTCACCCCATTCTCTCACACACGTGTGCATTCTTTCACCCACATTCTCTCTCACACATGTGTGCATTTTTTCACCCCATTCTCTCACACACTCGTGTGCATTCTTTCACCACATTCTCTCGCACACGTGTACATTCATTCTCCCACATTCTCTCACTCACGTGTGCATTCTTTCACCCCGTTCCCTCACACACGTGTGCATTCTTTCACCCCATTCTCTCACACACTCGTGTGCATTCTTTCACCCCATTCTCTCACACACTCGTGTGCATTCTTTCACCCCATTCTCTCACGCACGTGTGCATACTGTCACCCCAGTCCCTCTCACACACGTGTGCTTTCTTTCACCCACATTCTCTCACTCACGTGTGCATTCTTTCACCCATTCTCTCACACACACGTGTGCATTCTTTCTCCCCAGTCCCTCTCACACACGTGTGCATTCTTTCACCCCGTTCTCTTCACACGTGTGCATTCTTTCACTCCCATTCTCTCACACTCGTGTACATTCTTTCACACCGATTCTCTCAAACACGTGCATTCTTTCACCCACATACTCTCACTCACGTATGCATTCTTTCACACCGATTCTCTCACACACTTGTCCATTCCTTCACCCCATTCTCTCACACACGTGTGCATTCTTTCACCCACATTCTCTCACTCAGGAGTGCATTCGTTCACCCCCAGTCTCTCTCACACATGTGCATTCTTTCACCCCAGTCACTCTCACACATCTGTGCATTCTTTCACCCAATTCTCTCAGACACTCGTGTGCATTATTTCACCCCATTCTCTCACACACTCGTGTGCATTATTTCACCCCGTTCCGTCACACACGTGTGCATTCTTTCACCCCATTCTCTCACACTCCTGTTCATTCTTTCACCCCCATTCTCTCTCACACACGTGTGCATTCTTTCACCCACATTCTCTCACACACCTGTGCGTTCATTCACCCCCATTCTCTCACACTTGTGTGCATTCTTTCACCCCATTCTCTCACACACCTGAGCATTCATTCACCAATTCTCTCACACACGTTTGCGTTCTTTCACCCACATTCTCTCACACACGAGTGCATTCTTTCACCCCATTCCCTCACACACGTGTGCATTCTTTCACCCCCAGACTCTCTCACACATGTGTGCATTCTTTCACCCCATTCTCTCACACACCTGTGCATTCTTTCACCACCATTCTGTCACACACTCGTGTGCATTCTTTCACCCCATTCTCTCACACACTCATCTGCATTCTTTCACCCCATTCTCTCACACACTCGTGTGTATTTCTTCACCCCATTCTCTCACACACTCGTGTGCATTCTTTCACCCCATTCTCTCACACGCGTGTGCCTTATTTCACCCCTGTCCCTCTCACACACGTGTGCATTCTTTCACCCCATTCTCTTCACACGTGTGCATTCTTTCACTCCCATTCTCTCACACTCGTGTACATTCTTTCACACCGATTCTCTCAAACACGTGCATTCTTTCACCCACATACTCTCACTCACGTGTGCATTCTTTCACACCGATTCTCTCACACACTTGTCCATTCCTTCACCCCATTCTCTCACACACGTGTGCATTCTTTCACCCACATTCTCTCACTCACGAGTGCATTCGTTCACCCCCAGTCTCTCTCACACATGTGCATTCTTTCACCCCAGTCACTCTCACACAACTGTGCATTCTTTCACCCAATTCTCTCAGATACTCGTGTGCATTCTTTCACCCCATTCTCTCACACACTCGTGTGCATTCTTTCACCCAATTCTCTCAGACACTCGTGTGCATTCTTTCACCCCATTCTCTCACACACTCGTGTGCATTCTTTCACCCCATTCTCTCACACACGTGCGCATTCATTCACCCACATTCTCTCACTCACGCGTGCATTATTTCACCCCGTTCCCTCACACACGTGTGCATTCTTTCACCCCATTCTCTCACACTCCTGTTCATTCTTTCACCCCCATTCTCTCTCACACACGTGTGCATTCTTTCACCCACATTCACTCACTCACGTGTGCATTCATTCACCCCCAGTCTCTCTCACACATGTGTGCATTTTTTCACCCCATTCTCTCACACACCTGTGCGTTCATTCACCCCCATTCTCTCACACTTGTGTGCATTCTTTCACCCCATTCTCTCACACACCTGAGCATTCATTCACCAATTCTCTCACACACGTTTGCGTTCTTTCACCCACATTCTCTCACACACGAGTGCATTCTTTCACCCCATTCCCTCACACACGTGTGCATTCTTTCACCCCCAGACTCTCTCACACTTGTGTGCATTCTTTCACCCCATTCTCTCACACACCTGTGCATTCTTTCACCACCATTCTGTCACACACTCGTGTGCATTCTTTCACCCCATTCTCTCACACACTCATCTGCATTCTTTCACCCCATTCTCTCACACACTCGTGTGCATTTCTTCACCCCATTCTCTCACACACTCGTGTGCATTCTTTCACCCCATTCTCTCACACGCGTGTGCCTTATTTCACCCCTGTCCCTCTCACACACGTGTGCATTCTTTCACCCCATTCTCTTCACACGTGTGCATTCTTTCACTCCCATTCTCTCACACTCGTGTACATTCTTTCACATCGATTCTCTCAAACACGTGCATTCTTTCACCCACATACTCTCACTCACGTGTGCATTCTTTCACCCACATTCTCTCACTCACGAGTGCTTTCGTTCACCCCCAGTCTCTCTCACACATGTGCATTCTTTCGCCCCAGTCACTCTCACACATCTGTGCATTCTTTCACCCAATTCTCTCAGACACTCGTGTGCATTCTTTCACCCCATTCTCTCACACACTCGTGTGCATTCTTTCACCCAATTCTCTCAGACACTCGTGTGCATTCTTTCACCCCATTCTCTCACACACTCGTGTGCATTCTTTCACCCCATTCTCTCACACACGTGCGCATTCATTCACCCACATTCTCTCACTCACGTGTGCATTATTTCACCCCGTTCCCTCACACACGTGTGCATTCTTTCACCCCATTCTCTCACACTCCTGTTCATTCTTTCACCCCCATTCTCTCTCACACACGTGTGCATTCTTTCACCAACATTCACTCACTCACGTGTGCATTCATTCACCCCCAGTCTCTCTCACACATGTGTGCATTTTTCCCCCCATTCTCTCACACACCTGTGCGTTCATTCACCCCCATTCTCTCACACTTGTGTGCATTCTTTCACCCCATTCTCTCACACACGTGCATTCTTTCACCCACATACTCTCACTCACGTGTGCATTCTTTCACACCGATTCTCTCACACACTTGTCCATTCCTTCACCCCATTCTCTCACACACTCGTGTGCATTCTTTCACCCAATTCTCTCAGACACTCGTGTGCATTCTTTCACCCCATTCTCTCACACACTCGTGTGCATTCTTTCACCCCATTCTCTCACACACGTGCGCATTCATTCACCCACATTCTCTCACTCACGTGTGCATTATTTCACCCCGTTCCCTCACACACGTGTGCATTCTTTCACCCCATTCTCTCACACTCCTGTTCATTCTTTCACCCCCATTCTCTCTCACACACGTGTGCATTCTTTCACCCACATTCACTCACTCACGTGTGCATTCATTCACCCCCAGTCTCTCTCACACATGTGTGCATTTTTTCACCCAATTCTCTCACACACCTGTGCGTTCTTTCACCACCATTCTGTCACACACTCGTGTGCATTTTTTCACCCCATTCTCTCACACACCTGTGCGTTCATTCACCCCCATTCTCTCACACTTGTGTGCATTCTTTCACCCCATTCTCTCACACACCTGAGCATTCATTCACCAATTCTCTCACACACGTTTGCGTTCTTTCACCCACATTCTCTCACACACGAGTGCATTCTTTCACCCCATTCCCTCACACACGTGTGCATTCTTTCACCCCCAGACTCTCTCACACATGTGTGCATTCTTTCACCCCATTCTCTCACACACCTGTGCATTCTTTCACCACCATTCTGTCACACACTCGTGTGCATTCTTTCACCCCATTCTCTCACACACTCATCTGCATTCTTTCACCCCATTCTCTCACACACTCGTGTGCATTTCTTCACCCCATTCTCTCACACACTCGTGTGCATTCTTTCACCCCATTCTCTCACACGCGTGTGCCTTATTTCACCCCTGTCCCTCTCACACACGTGTGCATTCTTTCACCCCATTCTCTTCACACGTGTGCATTCTTTCACTCCCATTCTCTCACACTCGTGTACATTCTTTCACACCGATTCTCTCAAACACGTGCATTCTTTCACCCACATACTCTCACTCACGTGTGCATTCTTTCACCCACATTCTCTCACTCACGAGTGCATTCGTTCACCCCCAGTCTCTCTCACACATGTGCATTCTTTCACCCCAGTCACTCTCACACATCTGTGCATTCTTTCACCCAATTCTCTCAGACACTCGTGTGCATTCTTTCACCCCATTCTCTCACACACTCGTGTGCATTCTTGCACCCAATTCTCTCAGACACTCGTGTGCATTCTTTCATCCCATTCTCTCACACACTCGTGTGCATTCTTTCACCCCATTCTCTCACACACGTGCGCATTCATTCACCCACATTCTCTCACTCACGTGTGCATTATTTCACCCCGTTCCCTCACACACGTGTGCATTCTTTCACCCCATTCTCTCACACTCCTGTTAATTCTTTCACCCCCATTCTCTCTCACACACGTGTGCATTCTTTCACCCACATTCACTCACTCACGTGTGCATTCATTCACCCCCAGTCTCTCTCACACATGTGTGCATTTTTTCACCCCATTCTCTCACACACCTGTGCGTTCATTCACTCCCATTCTCTCACACTTGTGTGCATTCTTTCACCCCATTCTCTCACACACGTGCATTCTTTCACCCACATTCTCTCACACTCGTGTGCATTCTTTCACCCCATTCTCTCACACACTCGTGTGCATTCTTTCACCCCATTCTCTCACACACTCGTGTGCATTCTTTCACCCCATTCTCTCACACACGTGTGCATTCTTTCATCCCTGTCCCTCTCACACACGTGTGCATTCTTTCACCCACATTCACTCACTCACGTGTGCATTCTTTCACCCCCTGTCTCTCTCACACATGTGTGCATTTTTCACCCCATTCTCTCACACACTCGTGTGCATTCTTTCACCACATTCTCTCGCACACGTGTACATTCATTCTCCCACATTCTCTCACTCATGTGTGCATTCTTTCACCCCGTTCCCTCACACACGTGTGCATTCTTTCAACCCCAGTCTCTCTCACACATGTGTGCATTCTTTCACCCCATTCTCTCACACACGTGTGCATTCATTCACCCACATTCTCTCACTCACGTGTGCATTCTTTCAAGCCCAGTCTCTCTCACACATCTGTGCATTCTTTCACCCCATTCTCTCACACACTCGTGTGCATTCTTTCACCCCATTCTCTCACACACTCGTGTGCATTCTTTCACCCCATTCTCTCACGCAAGTGTGCATTCTGTCACCCCAGTCCCTCTCACACACGTGTGCTTTCTTTCACCCACATTCTCTCACTCACGTGTGCATTCTTTCACCCATTCTCTCACACACACGTGTGCATTCTTTCACCCCAGTCCCTCTCACACACGTTTGCATTCTTTCACCCCCATTTTCTCACACACATGTGTGCATTCTTTCACCCATTCTCTCACACAAGTGTGTATTCTTTCACCCCCATTCTCTAAAACTCCTGTGCATTCTTTCACTTCCATTCTCTCACACACTCGTGTGCATTCTTTCACCCCATTCTCTCACACACTCATGTGCATTCTTTCACCCGTTCCCTCACACACTTGTGCATTCTTTCAACCCCTGTCTCTCTCACACATGTGTGCATTCTTTCACCTCATTCTCTAAAACTCCTGTGCATTCTTTCACCCCATTCTCTCACACACCTGAGCATTCATTCACCCAATTCTCTCACACAAGTTCGCATTCTTTCACCCCCAGACTTTCTCACACTCGTGTGCATTCTTTCACCCATTCTCTCACACACACGTGTGCATTCTTTCACCCCAGACCCTCTCAGACACGTGTGCATTCTTTCACCCCATTCACTCTCACCCTCGTGTACATTCTTTCACCCCATTCTCTCACACACTCGTGTGCATTCTTTCACCCCATTCTCTCACACACTCGTGTGCATTCTTTCACCCCATTCTCTCACACACTCGTGTGCATTCTTTCACCCCATTCTCTCACGCAAGTGTGCATTCTGTCACCCCAGTCCCTCTCACACACGTGTGCTTTCTTTCACCCACATTCTCTCACTCACGTGTGCATTCTTTCACCCATTCTCTCACACACACGTGTGCATTCTTTCACCCCAGTCCCTCTCACACACGTTTGCATTCTTTCACCCCCATTTTCTCACACACATGTGTGCATTCTTTCACCCATTCTCTCACACAAGTGTGTATTCTTTCACCCCCATTCTCTCACGCAAGTGTGTATTCTTTCACCCGTTCCCTCACACACTTGTGCATTCTTTCAACCCCTGTCTCTCTCACACATGTGTGCATTCTTTCACCTCATTCTCTAAAACTCCTGTGCATTCTTTCACCCCATTCTCTCACACACCTGAGCATTCATTCACCCAATTCTCTCACACAAGTTCGCATTCTTTCACCCCCAGACTTTCTCACACTCGTGTGCATTCTTTCACCCATTCTCTCACACACACGTGTGCATTCTTTCACCCCAGACCCTCTCAGACACGTGTGCATTCTTTCACCCCATTCACTCTCACCCTCGTGTACATTCTTTCACACCTATTCTCTCACACACGTGCATTCTTTCACCCCCATTCTCTCACACTCATGTGCATTCTTTCACCCCATTCTCTCAGACACCTGAGCATTCATTCAACCAATTCTCTCACACACGCTTGCATTCTTTCACCCACATTCTCTCAATCACGTGTGCATTCTTTCACCCCCAGACTCTCTGACACATGTGTGCATTCTTTCACCCGATTCTCTCACACACCTGTGCATTTTTTCATCCCCATTCTCTCACACACTCGTGTGCATTCTTTCACCCCATTCTCTCACACACTCATGTGCATTCTTTCACCCCATTCTCTCACACACGTGTGCATTCTTTCACCCCATTCTCTCACACACGTGCGCATTCATTCACCCACATTCTCTCACTCACGTGTGCATTATTTCATCCCGTTCCCTCACACACGTGTGCATTCATTCACCCCCAGTCTCTCTCACACATGTGTGCATTTTTTCACCCCATTCTCTCACACACTCGTGTGCATTCTTTCACCACATTCTCTCGCACACGTGTACATTCATTCTCCCACATTCTCTCACTCACGTGTGCATTCTTTCACCCCGTTCTCTCACACACGTGTGCATTCTTTCACCCCATTCTCTCACACACTCGTGTGCATTCTTTCACCCCATTCTCTCACACACTCGTGTGCATTCTTTCACCCCATTCTCTCACGCACGTGTGCATACTGTCACCCCAGTCCCTCTCACACACGTCTGCTTTCTTTCACCCACATTCTCTCACTCACGTGTGCATTCTTTCACCCATTCTCTCACACACACGTGTGCATTCTTTCTCCCCAGTCCCTCTCACACACGTGTGCATTCTTTCACCCCGTTCTCTTCACACGTGTGCATTCTTTCACTCCCATTCTCTCACACTCGTGTACATTCTTTCACACCGATTCTCTCAAACACGTGCATTCTTTCACCCACATACTCTCACTCACGTATGCATTCTTTCACACCGATTCTCTCACACACTTGTCCATTCCTTCACCCCATTCTCTCACACACGTGTGCATTCTTTCACCCACATTCTCTCACTCACGAGTGCATTCGTTCACCCCCAGTCTCTCTCACACATGTGCATTCTTTCACCCCAGTCACTCTCACACATCTGTGCATTCTTTCACCCAATTCTCTCAGACACTCGTGTGCATTATTTCACCCCATTCTCTCACACACTCGTGTGCATTATTTCACCCCGTTCCGTCACACACGTGTGCATTCTTTCACCCCATTCTCTCACACTCCTGTTCATTCTTTCACCCCCATTCTCTCACACACTCGTGTGCATTCTTTCACCCAATTCTCTCAGACACTCGTGTGCATTCTTTCACCCCATTCTCTCACACACTCGTGTGCATTCTTTCACCCCATTCTCTCACACACGTGCGCATTCATTCACCCACATTCTCTCACTCACGTGTGCATTATTTCACCCCGTTCCCTCACACACGTGTGCATTCTTTCACCCCATTCTCTCACACTCCTGTTCATTCTTTCACCCCCATTCTCTCTCACACACGTGTGCATTCTTTCACCCACATTCTCTCACACACCTGTGCGTTCATTCACCCCCATTCTCTCACACTTGTGTGCATTCTTTCACCCCATTCTCTCACACACCTGAGCATTCATTCACCAATTCTCTCACACACGTTTGCGTTCTTTCACCCACATTCTCTCACACACGAGTGCATTCTTTCACCCCATTCCCTCACACACGTGTGCATTCTTTCACCCCCAGACTCTCTCACACATGTGTGCATTCTTTCACCCCATTCTCTCACACACCTGTGCATTCTTTCACCACCATTCTGTCACACACTCGTGTGCATTCTTTCACCCCATTCTCTCACACACTCATCTGCATTCTTTCACCCCATTCTCTCACACACTCGTGTGTATTTCTTCACCCCATTCTCTCACACACTCGTGTGCATTCTTTCACCCCATTCTCTCACACGCGTGTGCCTTATTTCACCCCTGTCCCTCTCACACACGTGTGCATTCTTTCACCCCATTCTCTTCACACGTGTGCATTCTTTCACTCCCATTCTCTCACACTCGTGTACATTCTTTCACACCGATTCTCTCAAACACGTGCATTCTTTCACCCACATACTCTCACTCACGTGTGCATTCTTTCACACCGATTCTCTCACACACTTGTCCATTCCTTCACCCCATTCTCTCACACACGTGTGCATTCTTTCACCCACATTCTCTCACTCACGAGTGCATTCGTTCACCCCCAGTCTCTCTCACACATGTGCATTCTTTCACCCCAGTCACTCTCACACATCTGTGCATTCTTTCACCCAATTCTCTCAGATACTCGTGTGCATTCTTTCACCCCATTCTCTCACACACTCGTGTGCATTCTTTCACCCAATTCTCTCAGACACTCGTGTGCATTCTTTCACCCCATTCTCTCACACACTCGTGTGCATTCTTTCACCCCATTCTCTCACACACGTGCGCATTCATTCACCCACATTCTCTCACTCACGCGTGCATTATTTCACCCCGTTCCCTCACACACGTGTGCATTCTTTCACCCCATTCTCTCACACTCCTGTTCATTCTATCACCCCCATTCTCTCTCACACACGTGTGCATTCTTTCACCCACATTCACTCACTCACGTGTGCATTCATTCACCCCCAGTCTCTCTCACACATGTGTGCATTTTTTCACCCCATTCTCTCACACACCTGTGCGTTCATTCACCCCCATTCTCTCACACTTGTGTGCATTCTTTCACCCCATTCTCTCACACACCTGAGCATTCATTCACCAATTCTCTCACACACGTTTGCGTTCTTTCACCCACATTCTCTCACACACGAGTGCATTCTTTCACCCCATTCCCTCACACACGTGTGCATTCTTTCACCCCCAGACTCTCTCACACATGTGTGCATTCTTTCACCCCATTCTCTCACACACCTGTGCATTCTTTCACCACCATTCTGTCACACACTCGTGTGCATTCTTTCACCCCATTCTCTCACACACTCATCTGCATTCTTTCACCCCATTCTCTCACACACTCGTGTGCATTCTTTCACCCCATTCTCTCACACGCGTGTGCCTTATTTCACCCCTGTCCCTCTCACACACGTGTGCATTCTTTCACCCCATTCTCTTCACACGTGTGCATTCTTTCACTCCCATTCTCTCACACTCGTGTACATTCTTTCACATCGATTCTCTCAAACACGTGCATTCTTTCACCCACATACTCTCAGTCACGTGTGCATTCTTTCACCCACATTCTCTCACTCACGAGTGCATTCGTTCACCCCCAGTCTCTCTCACACATGTGCATTCTTTCACCCCAGTCACTCTCACACATCTGTGCATTCTTTCACCCAATTCTCTCAGACACTCGTGTGCATTCTTTCACCCCATTCTCTCACACACTCGTGTGCATTCTTTCACCCAATTCTCTCAGACACTCGTGTGCATTCTTTCACCCCATTCTCTCACACACTCGTGTGCATTCTTTCACCCCATTCTCTCACACACGTGCGCATTCATTCACCCACATTCTCTCACTCACGTGTGCATTATTTCACCCCGTTCCCTCACACACGTGTGCATTCTTTCACCCCATTCTCACACACTCCTGTTCATTCTTTCACCCCCATTCTCTCTCACACACGTGTGCATTCTTTCACCAACATTCACTCACTCACGTGTGCATTCATTCACCCCCAGTCTCTCTCACACATGTGTGCATTTTTTCACCCCATTGTCTCACGCACCTGTGCGTTCATTCACCCCCATTCTCTCACACACGTGTGCATTCTTTCACCCCATTCTCTCACACACGTGCATTCTTTCACCCACATACTCTCACTCACGTGTGCATTCTTTCACACCGATTCTCTCACACACTTGTCCATTCCTTCCCCCCATTCTCTCACACACTCGTGTGCATTCTTTCACCCAATTCTCTCAGACACTCGTGTGCATTCTTTCACCCCATTCTCTCACACACTCGTGTGCATTCTTTCACCCCATTCTCTCACACACGTGCGCATTCATTCACCCACATTCTCTCACTCACGTGTGCATTATTTCACCCCGTTCCCTCACACACGTGTGCATTCTTTCACCCCATTCTCTCACACTCCTGTTCATTCTTTCACCCCCATTCTCTCTCACACACGTTTGCATTCTTTCACCCACATTCACTCACTCACGTGTGCATTCATTCACCCCCAGTCTCTCTCACACATGTGTGCATTTTTTCACCCAATTCTCTCACACACCTGTGCGTTCATTCACCCCCATTCTCTCACACTTGTGTGCATTCTTTCACCTCATTCTCTCACACACCTGAGCATTCATTCACCAATTCTCTCACACACGTTTGCGTTCTTTCACCCACATTCTCTCACACACGAGTGCATTCTTTCACCCCATTCCCTCACACACGTGTGCATTCTTTCACCCCCAGACTCTCTCACACATGTGTGCATTCTTTCACCCCATTCTCTCACACACCTGTGCATTCTTTCACCACCATTCTGTCACACACTCGTGTGCATTCTTTCACCCCATTCTCTCACACACTCATCTGCATTCTTACACCCCATTCTCTCACACACTCGTGTGCATTTCTTCACCCCATTCTCTCACACACTCGTGTGCATTTCTTCACCCCATTATCTCACACACTCGTGTGCATTCTTTCACCCCATTCTCTCACACGCGTGTGCCTTATTTCACCCCTGTCCCTCTCACACACGTGTGCATTCTTTCACCCCATTCTCTTCACACGTGTGCATTCTTTCACTCCCATTCTCTCACACTCGTGTACATTCTTTCACACCGATTCTCTCAAACACGTGCATTCTTTCACCCACATACTCTCACTCACGTGTGCATTCTTTCACCCACATTCTCTCACTCACGAGTGCATTCGTTCACCCCCAGTCTCTCTCACACATGTGCATTCTTTCACCCCAGTCACTCTCACACATCTGTGCATTCTTTCACCCAATTCTCTCAGACACTCGTGTGCATTCTTTCACCCCATTCTCTCACACACTCGTGTGCATTCTTTCACCCAATTCTCTCAGACACTCGTGTGCATTCTTTCACCCCATTCTCTCACACACTCGTGTGCATTCTTTCACCCCATTCTCTCACACACGTGCGCATTCATTCACCCACATTCTCTCACTCACGTGTGCATTATTTCACCCCGTTCCCTCACACACGTGTGCATTCTTTCACCCCATTCTCTCACACTCCTGTTCATTCTTTCACCCCCATTCTCTCTCACACACGTGTGCATTCTTTCACCCACATTCACTCACTCACGTGTGCATTCATTCACCCCCAGTCTCTCTCACACATGTGTGCATTTTTTCACCCCATTCTCTCACACACCTGTGCGTTCATTCACTCCCATTCTCTCACACTTGTGTGCATTCTTTCACCCCATTCTCTCACACACGTGCATTCTTTCACCCACATACTCTCACTCACGTGTGCATTCTTTCACACCGATTCTCTCACACACTTGTCCATTCCTTCACCCCATTCTCTCACACACTCGTGTGCATTCTTTCACCCAATTCTCTCACACACTCGTGTGCATTCTTTCACCCCATTCTCTCACACACGTGCGCATTCATTCACCCACATTCTCTCACTCACGTGTGCATTATTTCACCCCGTTCCCTCACACACGTGTGCATTCTTTCACCCCATTCTCTCACACTCCTGTTCATTCTTTCACCCCCATTCTCTCTCACACACGTGTGCATTCTTTCACCAACATTCACTCACTCACGTGTGCATTCATTCACCCCCAGTCTCTCTCACACATGTGTGCATTTTTTCACCCCATTCTCTCACACACCTGTGCGTTCATTCACCCCCATTCTCTCACACTTGTGTGCATTCTTTCACCCCATTCTCTCACACACGTGCATTCTTTCACCCACATACTCTCACTCACGTGTGCATTCTTTCACACCGATTCTCTCACACACTTGTCCATTCCTTCACCCCATTCTCTCACACACTCGTGTGCATTCTTTCACCCAATTCTCTCACACATGTGTGCATTCTTTCACCCCATTCTCTCACACACCTGTGCATTCTTTCACCACCATTCTGTCACACACTCGTGTGCATTCTTTCACCCCATTCTCTCACACACTCATCTGCATTCTTTCACCCCATTCTCTCACACACTCGTGTGCATTTCTTCACCCCATTCTCTCACACACTCGTGTGCATTCTTTCACCCCATTCTCTCACACGCGTGTGCCTTATTTCACCCCTGTCCCTCTCACACACGTGTGCATTCTTTCACCCCATTCTCTTCACACGTGTGCATTCTTTCACTCCCATTCTCTCACACTCGTGTACATTCTTTCACACCGATTCTCTCAAACACGTGCATTCTTTCACCCACATACTCTCACTCACGTGTGCATTCTTTCACCCACATTCTCTCACTCACGAGTGCATTCGTTCACCCCCAGTCTCTCTCACACATGTGCATTCTTTCACCCCAGTCACTCTCACACATCTGTGCATTCTTTCACCCAATTCTCTCAGACACTCGTGTGCATTCTTTCACCCCATTCTCTCACACACTCGTGTGCATTCTTTCACCCAATTCTCTCAGACACTCGTGTGCATTCTTTCACCCCATTCTCTCACACACTCGTGTGCATTCTTTCACCCCATTCTCTCACACACGTGCGCATTCATTCACCCACATTCTCTCACTCACGTGTGCATTATTTCACCCCTTTCCCTCACACACGTGTGCATTCTTCCACCCCATTCTCTCACACTCCTGTTCATTCTTTCACCCCCATTCTCTCTCACACACGTGTGCATTCTTTCACCCACATTCACTCACTCACGTGTGCATTCATTCACCCCCAGTCTCTCTCACACATGTGTGCATTTTTTCACCCCATTCTCTCACACACCTGTGCGTTCATTCACCCCCATTCTCTCACACTTGTGTGCATTCTTTCACCCCATTCTCTCACACACGTGCATTCTTTCACCCACATACTCTCACTCACGTGTGCATTCTTTCACACCGATTCTCTCACACACTTGTCCATTCCTTCACCCCATTCTCTCACACACTCGTGTGCATTCTTTCACCCAATTCTCTCAGACACTCGTGTGCATTCTTTCACCCCATTCTCTCACACACTCGTGTGCATTCTTTCACCCCATTCTCTCACACACGTGCGCATTCATTCACCCACATTCTCTCACTCACGTGTGCATTATTTCACACCGTACCCTCACACACGTGTGCATTCTTTCACCCCATTCTCTCACACTCCTGTTCATTCTTTCACCCCCATTCTATCTCACACACGTGTGCATTCTTTCACCCACATTCACTCACTCACGTGTGCATTCTTTCACCCCCAGACTCTCTCACACATGTGTGCATTTTTTCACCCCATTCTCTCACACACCTGTGCGTTCATTCACCCCCATTCTCTCACACTTGTGTGCATTCTTTCACCCCATTCTCTCACACACCTGAGCATTCATTCACCAATTCTCTCACACACGTTTGCGTTCTTTCACCCACATTCTCTCACACACGAGTGCATTCTTTCACCCCATTCCCTCACACACGTGTGCATTCTTTCACCCCCATTCTCTCACACTTGTGTGCATTCTTTCACCCCATTCTCTCACACACCTGAGCATTCATTCACCAATTCTCTCACACACGTTTGCGTTCTTTCACCCACATTCTCTCACACACGAGTGCATTCTTTCACCCCATTCCCTCACACACGTGTGCATTCTTTCACCCCCAGACTCTCTCACACATGTGTGCATTCTTTCACCCCATTCTCTCACACACCTGTGCATTCTTTCACCACCATTCTGTCACACACTCGTGTGCATTCTTTCACCCCATTCTCTCACACACTCATCTGCATTCTTTCACCCCATTCTCTCACACACTCGTGTGCATTTCTTCACCCCATTCTCTCACACACTCGTGTGCATTCTTTCACCCCATTCTCTCACACGCGTGTGCCTTATTTCACCCCTGTCCCTCTCACACACGTGTGCATTCTTTCACCCCATTCTCTTCACACGTGTGCATTCTTTCACTCCCATTCTCTCACACTCGTGTACATTCTTTCACACCGATTCTCTCAAACACGTGCATTCTTTCACCCACATACTCTCACTCACGTGTGCATTCGTTCACCCCCAGTCTCTCTCACACATGTGCATTCTTTCACCCCAGTCACTCTCACACATCTGTGCATTCTTTCACCCAATTCTCTCAGACACTCGTGTGCATTCTTTCACCCCATTCTCTCACACACTCGTGTGCATTCTTTCACCCAATTCTCTCAGACACTCGTGTGCATTCTTTCACCCCATTCTCTCACACACTCGTGTGCATTCTTTCACCCCATTCTCTCACACACGTGCGCATTCATTCACCCACATTCTCTCACTCACGTGTGCATTATTTCACCCCGTTCCCTCACACACGTGTGCATTCTTCCACCACATTCTCTCACACACCTGAGCATTCATTCACCCAATTCTCTCACACTCCTGTTCATTCTTTCACCCCCGTTCTCTCTCACACACGTGTGCATTCTTTCACCCACATTCACTCACTCACGTGTGCATTCATTCACCCCCAGTCTCTCTCACACATGTGTGCATTTTTTCACCCCATTCTCTCACACACCTGTGCGTTCATTCACCCCCATTCTCTCACACTTGTGTGCATTCTTTCACCCCATTCTCTCACACACGTGCATTCTTTCACCCACATACTCTCACTCACGTGTGCATTCTTTCACACCGATTCTCTCACACACTTGTCCATTCCTTCACCCCATTCTCTCACACACTCGTGTGCATTCTTTCACCCAATTCTCTCAGACACTCGTGTGCATTCTTTCACCCCATTCTCTCACACACTCGTGTGCATTCTTTCACCCCATTCTCTCACACACGTGCGCATTCATTCACCCACATTCTCTCACTCACGTGTGCATTCATGCACCCCCAGTCTCTCTCACACATGTGTGCATTTTTTCACCCCATTCTCTCACACACCTGTGCGTTCATTCACCCCCATTCTCTCACACTTGTGTGCATTCTTTCACCCCATTCTCTCACACACGTGCATTCTTTCACCCACATACTCTCACTCACGGGTGCATTCTTTCACACCGATTCTCTCACACACTTGTCCATTCCTTCACCCCATTCTCTCACACACTCGTGTGCATTCTTTCACCCAATTCTCTCAGACACTCGTGTGCATTCTTTCACCCCATTCTCTCACACACTCGTGTGCATTATTTCACCCCGTTCCCTCACACACGTGTGCATTCTTTCACCCCATTCTCTCACACTCCTGTTCATTCTTTCACCCCCATTCTCTCTCACACACGTGTGCATTCTTTCACCCACATTCACTCACTCACGTGTGCATTCATTCACCCCCAGTCTCTCTCACACATGTGTGCATTTTTTCACCCCATTCTCTCACACACCTGTGCGTTCATTCACCCCCATTCTCTCACACTTGTGTGCATTCTTTCACCCCATTCTCTCACACACCTGAGCATTCATTCACCAATTCTCTCACACACGTTTGCGTTCTTTCACCCACATTCTCTCACACACGAGTGCATTCTTTCACCCCATTCCCTCACACACGTGTGCATTCTTTCACCCCCATTCTCTCACACTTGTGTGCATTCTTTCACCCCATTCTCTCACACACCTGAGCATTCATTCACCAATTCTCTCACACACGTTTGCGTTCTTTCACCCACATTCTCTCACACACGAGTGCATTCTTTCACCCCATTCCCTCACACACGTGTGCATTCTTTCACCCCCATTCTCTCACACTTGTGTGCATTCTTTCACCCCATTCTCTCACACACCTGAGCATTCATTCACCAATTCTCTCACACACGTTTGCGTTCTTTCACCCACATGCTCTCACACACGAGTGCATTCTTTCACCCCATTCTCTCACACTTGTGTGCATTCTTTCACCCCATTCTCTCACACACGTGTGCATTCTTTCACCCACATTCTCTCACTCACGAGTGCATTCGTTCACCCCCAGTCTCTCTCACACATGTGCATTCTTTCACCCCAGTCACTCTCACACATCTGTGCATTCTTTCACCCCAGTCACTCTCACACATCTGTGCATTCTTTCACCCAATTCTCTCAGACACTCGTGTGCATTCTTTCACCCCATTCTCTCACACACTCGTGTGCATTCTTTCACCCAATTCTCTCAGACACTCGTGTGCATTCTTTCACCCCATTCTCTCACACACTCGTGCGCATTCATTCACCCACATTCTCTCACTCACGTGTGCATTATTTCACCCCGTTCCCTCACACACGTGTGCATTCTTTCACCCCATTCTCTCACACTCCTGTTCATTCTTTCACCCCCATCCTCTCTCACACACGTGTGCATTCTTTCACCCACATTCACTCACTCACGTGTGCATTCATTCACCCCCAGTCTCTCTCACACATGTGTGCATTTTTTCACCCCATTCTCTCACACACCTGTGCGTTCATTCACCCCCATTCTCTCACACTTGTGTGCATTCTTTCACCCCATTCTCTCACACACCTGAGCATTCATTCACCAATTCTCTCACACACGTTTGCGTTCTTTCACCCACATTCTCTCACACACGAGTGCATTCTTTCACCCCATTCCCTCACACACGTGTGCATTCTTTCACCCCCAGACTCTCTCACACATCTGTGCATTCTTTCACCCCATTCTCTCACACACCTGTGCATTCTTTCACCACCATTCTGTCACACACTCGTGTGCATTCTTTCACCCCATTCTCTCACACACTCATCTGCATTCTTTCACCCCATTCTCTCACACACTCGTGTGCATTTATTCACCCCATTCTCTCACACACTCGTGTGCATTCTTTCACCCCATTCTCTCACACGCGTGTGCCTTATTTCACCCCAGTCCCTCTCACACACGTGTGCATTCTTTCACCCCATTCTCTTCACACGTGTGCATTCTTTCACTCCCATTCTCTCACACTCGTGTGCATTCTTTCACCACATTCTCTCGCACACGTGTACATTCATTCTCCCACATTCTCTCACTCATGTGTGCATTCTTTCACCCCGTTCCCTCACACACGTGTGCATTCTTTCAGCCCCAGTCTCTCTCACACATGTGTGCATTCTTTCACCCCATTCTCTCACACTCCTGTTCATTCTTTCACCCCCATTCTCTCTCACACACGTGTGCATTCTTTCACCCACATTCACTCACTCACGTGTGCATTCATTCACCCCCAGTCTCTCTCACACATGTGTGCATTTTTTCACCCCATTCTCTCACACACCTGTGCGTTCATTCACCCCCATTCTCTCACACTTGTGTGCATTCTTTCACCCCATTCTCTCACACACCTGAGCATTCATTCACCAATTCTCTCACACACGTTTGCGTTCTTTCACCCACATTCTCTCACACACGAGTGCATTCTTTCACCCCATTCCCTCACACACGTGTGCATTCTTTCACCCCCATTCTCTCACACTTGTGTGCATTCTTTCACCCCATTCTCTCACACACCTGAGCATTCATTCACCAATTCTCTCACACACGTTTGCGTTCTTTCACCCACATTCTCTCACACACGAGTGCATTCTTTCACCCCATTCCCACACACACGTGTGCATTCTTTCACCCCCATTCTCTCACACTTGTGTGCATTCTTTCACCCCATTCTCTCACACACCTGAGCATTCATTCACCAATTCTCTCACACACGTTTGCGTTCTTTCACCCACATGCTCTCACACACGAGTGCATTCTTTCACCCCATTCTCTCACACTTGTGTGCATTCTTTCACCCCATTCTCTCACACACGTGTGCATTCTTTCACCCACATTCTCTCACTCACGAGTGCATTCGTTCACCCCCAGTCTCTCTCACACATGTGCATTCTTTCACCCCAGTCACTCTCACACATCTGTGCATTCTTTCACCCAATTCTCTCAGACACTCGTGTGCATTCTTTCACCCCATTCTCTCACACACTCGTGTGCATTCTTTCACCCAATTCTCTCAGACACTCGTGTGCATTCTTTCACCCCATTCTCTCACACACTCGTGTGCATTCTTTCACCCCATTCTCTCACACACGTGCGCATTCATTCACCCACATTCTCTCACTCACGTGTGCATTATTTCACCCCGTTCCCTCACACACGTGTGCATTCTTTCACCCCATTCTCTCACACTCCTGTTCATTCTTTCACCCCCATTCTCTCTCACACACGTGTGCATTCTTTCACCCACATTCACTCACTCACGTGTGCATTCATTCACCCCCAGTCTCTCTCACACATGTGTGCATTTTTTCACCTCATTCTCTCACACACCTCTGCGTTCATTCACCCCCATTCTCTCACACTTGTGTGCATTCTTTCACCCCATTCTCTCACACACCTGAGCATTCATTCACCAATTCTCTCACACACGTTTGCGTTCTTTCACCCACATTCTCTCACACACGAGTGCATTCTTTCACCCCATTCCCTCACACACGTGTGCATTCTTTCACCCCCAGACTCTCTCACACATGTGTGCATTCTTTCACCCCATTCTCTCACACACTCATCTGCATTCTTTCACCCCATTCTCTCACACACTCGTGTGCATTTCTTCACCCCATTCTCTCACACACTCGTGTGCATTCTTTCACCCCATTCTCTCACACGCATATGCCCTATTTCACTCCTGTCCCTCTCACACACGTGTGCATTCTTTCACCCCATTCTCTTCACACGTGTGCATTCTTTCACTCCCATTCTCTCACACTCGTGTACATTCTTTCACACCGATTCTCTCAAACACGTGCATTCTTTCACCCACATACTCTCACTCACGTGTGCATTCTTTCACCCACATTCTCTCACTCACGAGTGCATTCGTTCACCCCCAGTCTCTCTCACACATGTGCATTCTTTCACCCCAGTCACTCTCACACATCTGTGCATTCTTTCACCCAATTCTCTCAGACACTCGTGTGCATTCTTTCACCCCATTCTCTCACACACTCGTGTGCATTCTTTCACCCAATTCTCTCAGACACTCGTGTGCATTCTTTCACCCCATTCTCTCACACACTCGTGCGCATTCATTCACCCACATTCTCTCACTCACGTGTGCATTATTTCACCCCGTTCCCTCACACACGTGTGCATTCTTTCACCCCATTCTCTCACACTCCTGTTCATTCTTTCACCCCCATCCTCTCTCACACACGTGTGCATTCTTTCACCCACATTCACTCACTCACGTGTGCATTCATTCACCCCCAGTCTCTCTCACACATGTGTGCATTTTTTCACCCCATTCTCTCACACACCTGTGCGTTCATTCACCCCCATTCTCTCACACTTGTGTGCATTCTTTCACCCCATTCTCTCACACACCTGAGCATTCATTCACCAATTCTCTCACACACGTTTGCGTTCTTTCACCCACATTCTCTCACACACGAGTGCATTCTTTCACCCCATTCCCTCACACACGTGTGCATTCTTTCACCCCCAGACTCTCTCACACATCTGTGCATTCTTTCACCCCATTCTCTCACACACCTGTGCATTCTTTCACCACCATTCTGTCACACACTCGTGTGCATTCTTTCACCCCATTCTCTCACACACTCGTGTGCATTTATTCACCCCATTCTCTCACACACTCGTGTGCATTCTTTCACCCCATTCTCTCACACGCGTGTGCCTTATTTCACCCCAGTCCCTCTCACACACGTGTGCATTCTTTCACCCCATTCTCTTCACACGTGTGCATTCTTTCACTCCCATTCTCTCACACTCGTGTGCATTCTTTCACCACATTCTCCCGCACACGTGTACATTCATTCTCCCACATTCTCTCACTCATGTGTGCATTCTTTCACCCCGTTCCCTCACACACGTGTGCATTCTTTCAACCCCAGTCTCTCTCACACATGTTTGCATTCTTTCACCCCATTCTCTCACACACTCGTGTGCATTCTTTCACCCCATTCTCTCACACACTCGTGTGCATTCTTTCACCGCCATTCTCTCACACACGTGTGCATTCTTTCACCCCTATTCTCTCCCACAGGTGTGCATTCTTTCTCAACCATTCTCTCACACATGTGTGCATTCTTTCAACCCCAGTCTCTCTCACACATGTGTGCATTCTTTCACCCCATTCTCTCACACACCTGTGCGTTCATTCACCCCCATTCTCTCACACATGTGTGCATTCTTTCACCCCATTCTCTCACACACCTGAGCATTCATTCACCAATTCTCTCACACACGTTTGCGTTCTTTCACCCACATTCTCTCACACACGAGTGCATTCTTTCAACCCATTCCCTCACACACGTGTGCATTCTTTCACCCCCAGACTCTCTCACACTTGTGTGCATTCTTTCACCCCATTCTCTCACACACCTGTGCATTCTTTCACCACCATTCTGTCACACACTCGTGTGCATTCTTTCACCCCATTCTCTCACACACTCATCTGCATTCTTTCACCCCATTCTCTCACACACTCGTGTGCATTTCTTCACCCCATTCTCTCACACACTCGTGTGCATTCTTTCACCCCATTCTCTCACACGCGTGTGCCTTATTTCACCCCTGTCCCTCTCACACACGTGTGCATTCTTTCACCCCATTCTCTTCACACGTGTGCATTCTTTCACTCCCATTCTCTCACACTCGTGTACATTCTTTCACACCGATTCTCTCAAACACGTGCATTCTTTCACCCACATACTCTCACTCACGTGTGCATTCTTTCACCCACATTCTCTCACTCACGAGTGCATTCGTTCACCCCCAGTCTCTCTCACACATGTGCATTCTTTCACCCCAGTCACTCTCACACATCTGTGCATTCTTTCACCCAATTCTCTCAGACACTCGTGTGCATTCTTTCACCCCATTCTCTCACACACTCGTGTGCATTCTTTCACCCAATTCTCTCAGACACTCGTGTGCATTCTTTCACCCCATTCTCTCACACACTCGTGTGCATTCTTTCACCCCATTCTCTCACACACGTGCGCATTCATTCACCCACATTCTCTCACTCACGTGTGCATTATTTCACCCCGTTCCCTCACACACGTGTGCATTCTTTCACCCCATTCTCTCACACTCCTGTTCATTCTTTCACCCCCATTCTCTCTCACACACGTGTGCATTCTTTCACCCACATTCACTCACTCACGTGTGCATTCATTCACCCCCAGTCTCTCTCACACATGTGTGCATTTTTTCACCCCATTCTCTCACACACCTGTGCGTTCATTCACTCCCATTCTCTCACACTTGTGTGCATTCTTTCACCCCATTCTCTCACACACGTGCATTCTTTCACCCACATACTCTCACTCACGTGTGCATTCTTTCACACCGATTCTCTCACACACTTGTCCATTCCTTCACCCCATTCTCTCACACACTCGTGTGCATTCTTTCACCCAATTCTCTCAGACACTCGTGTGCATTCTTTCACCCCATTCTCTCACACACTCGTGTGCATTCTTTCACCCCATTCTCTCACACACGTGCGCATTCATTCACCCACATTCTCTCACTCACGTGTGCATTATTTCACCCCGTTCCCTCACACACGTGTGCATTCTTTCACCCCATTCTCTCACACTCCTGTTCATTCTTTCACCCCCATTCTCTCTCACACACGTGTGCATTCATTCACCCCCAGTCTCTCTCACACATGTGTGCATTTTTTCACCCCATTCTCTCACACACCTGTGCGTTCATTCACCCCCATTCTCTCACACTTGTGTGCATTCTTTCACCCCATTCTCTCACACACGTGCATTCTTTCACCCACATACTCTCACTCACGTGTGCATTCTTTCACACCGATTCTCTCACACACTTGTCCATTCCTTCACCCCATTCTCTCACACACTCGTGTGCATTCTTTCACCCAATTCTCTCACACATGTGTGCATTCTTTCACCCCATTCTCTCACACACCTGTGCATTCTTTCACCACCATTCTGTCACACACTCGTGTGCATTCTTTCACCCCATTCTCTCACACACTCATCTGCATTCTTTCACCCCATTCTCTCACACACTCGTGTGCATTTCTTCACCCCATTCTCTCACACACTCGTGTGCATTCTTTCACCCCATTCTCTCACACGCGTGTGCCTTATTTCACCCCTGTCCCTCTCACACACGTGTGCATTCTTTCACCCCATTCTCTTCACACGTGTGCATTCTTTCACTCCCATTCTCTCACACTCGTGTACATTCTTTCACACCGATTCTCTCAAACACGTGCATTCTTTCACCCACATACTCTCACTCACGTGTGCATTCTTTCACCCACATTCTCTCACTCACGAGTGCATTCGTTCACCCCCAGTCTCTCTCACACATGTGCATTCTTTCACCCCAGTCACTCTCACACATCTGTGCATTCTTTCACCCAATTCTCTCAGACACTCGTGTGCATTCTTTCACCCCATTCTCTCACACACTCGTGTGCATTCTTTCACCCAATTCTCTCAGACACTCGTGTGCATTCTTTCACCCCATTCTCTCACACACTCGTGTGCATTCTTTCACCCCATTCTCTCACACACGTGCGCATTCATTCACCCACATTCTCTCACTCACGTGTGCATTATTTCACCCCGTTCCCTCACACACGTGTGCATTCTTCCACCCCATTCTCTCACACTCCTGTTCATTCTTTCACCCCCATTCTCTCTCACACACGTGTGCATTCTTTCACCCACATTCACTCACTCACGTGTGCATTCATTCACCCCCAGTCTCTCTCACACATGTGTGCATTTTTTCACCCCATTCTCTCACGCACCTGTGCGTTCATTCACCCCCATTCTCTCACACTTGTGTGCATTCTTTCACCCCATTCTCTCACACACGTGCATTCTTTCACCCACATACTCTCACTCACGTGTGCATTCTTTCACACCGATTCTCTCACACACTTGTCCATTCCTTCACCCCATTCTCTCACACACTCGTGTGCATTCTTTCACCCAATTCTCTCACACATGTGTGCATTCTTTCACCCCATTCTCTCACACACCTGTGCATTCTTTCACCACCATTCTGTCACACACTCGTGTGCATTCTTTCACCCCATTCTCTCACACACTCATCTGCATTCTTTCACCCCATTCTCTCACACACTCGTGTGCATTTCTTCACCCCATTCTCTCACACACTCGTGTGCATTCTTTCACCCCATTCTCTCACACGCGTGTGCCTTATTTCACCCCTGTCCCTCTCACACACGTGTGCATTCTTTCACCCCATTCTCTTCACACGTGTGCATTCTTTCACTCCCATTCTCTCACACTCGTGTACATTCTTTCACACCGATTCTCTCAAACACGTGCATTCTTTCACCCACATACTCTCACTCACGTGTGCATTCTTTCACCCACATTCTCTCACTCACGAGTGCATTCGTTCACCCCCAGTCTCTCTCACACATGTGCATTCTTTCACCCCAGTCACTCTCACACATCTGTGCATTCTTTCACCCAATTCTCTCAGACACTCGTGTGCATTCTTTCACCCCATTCTCTCACACACTCGTGTGCATTCTTTCACCCAATTCTCTCAGACACTCGTGTGCATTCTTTCACCCCATTCTCTCACACACTCGTGTGCATTCTTTCACCCCATTCTCTCACACACGTGCGCATTCATTCACCCACATTCTCTCACTCACGTGTGCATTATTTCACCCCGTTCCCTCACACACGTGTGCATTCTTCCACCCCATTCTCTCACACTCCTGTTCATTCTTTCACCCCCATTCTCTCTCACACACGTGTGCATTCTTTCAGCCACATTCACTCACTCACGTGTGCATTCATTCACCCCCAGTCTCTCTCACACATGTGTGCATTTTTTCACCCCATTCTCTCACACACCTGTGCATTCATTCACCCCCATTCTCTCACACTTGTGTGCATTCTTTCACCCCATTCTCTCACACACGTGCATTCTTTCACCCACATACTCTCACTCACGTGTGCATTCTTTCACACCGATTCTCTCACACACTTGTCCATTCCTTCACCCCATTCTCTCACACACTCGTGTGCATTCTTTCACCCAATTCTCTCAGACACTCGTGTGCATTCTTTCACCCCATTCTCTCACACATGTGTGCATTCTTTCACCCCATTCTCTCACACACCTGTGCATTCTTTCACCACCATTCTGTCACACACTCGTGTGCATTCTTTCACCCCATTCTCTCACACACTCATCTGCATTCTTTCACCCCATTCTCTCACACACTCGTGTGCATTTCTTCACCCCATTCTCTCACACACTCGTGTGCATTCTTTCACCCCATTCTCTCACACGCGTGTGCCTTATTTCACCCCTGTCCCTCTCACACACGTGTGCATTCTTTCACCCCATTCTCTTCACACGTGTGCATTCTTTCACTCCCATTCTCTCACACTCGTGTACATTCTTTCACACCGATTCTCTCAAACACGTGCATTCTTTCACCCACATACTCTCACTCACGTGTGCATTCTTTCACCCACATTCTCTCACTCACGAGTGCATTCGTTCACCCCCAGTCTCTCTCACACATGTGCATTCTTTCACCCCAGTCACTCTCACACATCTGTGCATTCTTTCACCCAATTCTCTCAGACACTCGTGTGCATTCTTTCACCCCATTCTCTCACACACTCGTGTGCATTCTTTCACCCAATTCTCTCAGACACTCGTGTGCATTCTTTCACCCCATTCTCTCACACACTCGTGTGCATTCTTTCACCCCATTCTCTCACACACGTGCGCATTCATTCACCCACATTCTCTCACTCACGTGTGCATTATTTCACCCCGTTCCCTCACACACGTGTGCATTCTTCCACCCCATTCTCTCACACTCCTGTTCATTCTTTCACCCCCATTCTCTCTCACACACGTGTGCATTCTTTCACCCACATTCACTCACTCACGTGTGCATTCATTCACCCCCAGTCTCTCTCACACATGTGTGCATTTTTTCACCCCATTCTCTCACACACCTGTGCATTCATTCACCCCCATTCTCTCACACTTGTGTGCATTCTTTCACCCCATTCTCTCACACACGTGCATTCTTTCACCCACATACTCTCACTCACGTGTGCATTCTTTCACACCGATTCTCTCACACACTTGTCCATTCCTTCACCCCATTCTCTCACACACTCGTGTGCATTCTTTCACCCAATTCTCTCAGACACTCGTGTGCATTCTTTCACCCCATTCTCTCACACACTCGTGTGCATTCTTTCACCCCATTCTCTCACACACGTGCGCATTCATTCACCCACATTCTCTCACTCACGTGTGCATTATTTCACCCCGTACCCTCACACACGTGTGCATTCTTTCACCCCATTCTCTCACACTCCTGTTCATTCTTTCACCCCCATTCTCTCTCACACACGTGTGCATTCTTTCACCCACATTCACTCACTCACGTGTGCATTCATTCACCCCCAGTCTCTCTCACACATGTGTGCATTTTTTCACCCCATTCTCTCACACACCTGTGCGTTCATTCACCCCCATTCTCTCAAACTTGTGTGCATTCTTTCACCCCATTCTCTCACACACCTGAGCATTCATTCACCAATTCTCTCACACACGTTTGCGTTCTTTCACCCACATTCTCTCACACACGAGTGCATTCTTTCACCCCATTCCCTCACACACGTGTGCATTCTTTCACCCCCATTCTCTCACACTTGTGTGCATTCTTTCACCCCATTCTCTCACACACCTGAGCATTCATTCACCAATTCTCTCACACACGTTTGCATTCTTTCACCCACATTCTCTCACACACGAGTCCATTCTTTCACCCCATTCCCTCACACACGTGTGCATTCTTTCACCCCCAGACTCTCTCACACATGTGTGCATTCTTTCACCCCATTCTCTCACACACCTGTGCATTCTTTCACCACCATTCTGTCACACACTCGTGTGCATTCTTTCACCCCATTCTCTCACACACTCATCTGCATTCTTTCACCCCATTCTCTCACACACTCGTGTGCATTTCTTCACCCCATTCTCTCACACACTCGTGTGCATTCTTTCACCCCATTCTCTCACACGCGTGTGCCTTATTTCACCCCTGTCCCTCTCACACACGTGTGCATTCTTTCACCCCATTCTCTTCACACGTGTGCATTCTTTCACTCCCATTCTCTCACACTCGTGTACATTCTTTCACACCGATTCTCTCAAACACGTGCATTCTTTCACCCACATACTCTCACTCACGTGTGCATTCTTTCACCCACATTCTCTCACTCACGAGTACATTCGTTCACCCCCAGTCTCTCTCACACATGTGCATTCTTTCACCCCAGTCACTCTCACACATCTGTGCATTCTTTCACCCAATTCTCTCAGACACTCGTGTGCATTCTTTCACCCCATTCTCTCACACACTCGTGTGCATTCTTTCACCCAATTCTCTCAGACACTCGTGTGCATTCTTTCACCCCATTCTCTCACACACTCGTGTGCATTCTTTCACCCCATTCTCTCACACACGTGCGCATTCATTCACCCACATTCTCTCACTCACGTGTGCATTATTTCACCCCGTTCCCTCACACACGTGTGCATTCTTTCACCCCATTCTCTCACACTCCTGTTCATTCTTTCACCCCCATTCTCTCTCACACACGTGTGCATTCTTTCACCCACATTCACTCACTCACGTGTGCATTCATTCACCCCCAGTCTCTCTCACACATGTGTGCATTTTTTCACCCCATTCTCTCACACACCTGTGCGTTCATTCACCCCCATTCTCTCACACTTGTGTGCATTCTTTCACCCCATTCTCTCACACACCTGAGCATTCATTCACCAATTCTCTCACACACGTTTGCGTTCTTTCACCCACATTCTCTCACACACGAGTGCATTCTTTCACCCCATTCCCTCACACACGTGTGCATTCTTTCACCCCCAGACTCTCTCACACATGTGTGCATTCTTTCACCCCATTCTCTCACACACCTGTGCATTCTTTCACCACCAATCTGTCACACACTCGTGTGCATTCTTTCACCCCATTCTCTCACACACTCGTGTGCATTTCTTCACCCCATTCTCTCACACACTCGTGTGCATTCTTTCACCCCATTCTCTCACACGCGTGTGCCTTATTTCACCCCTGTCCCTCTCACACACGTGTGCATTCTTTCACCCCATTCTCTTCACACGTGTGCATTCTTTCACTCCCATTCTCTCACACTCGTGTACATTCTTTCACACCGATTCTCTCAAACACGTGCATTCTTTCACCCACATACTCTCACTCACGTGTGCATTCTTTCACCCACATTCTCTCACTCACGAGTACATTCGTTCACCCCCAGTCTCTCTCACACATGTGCATTCTTTCACCCCAGTCACTCTCACACATCTGTGCATTCTTTCACCCAATTCTCTCAGACACTCGTGTGCATTCTTTCACCCCATTCTCTCACACACTCGTGTGCATTCTTTCACCCAATTCTCTCAGACACTCGTGTGCATTCTTTCACCCCATTCTCTCACACACTCGTGTGCATTCTTTCACCCCATTCTCTCACACACGTGCGCATTCATTCACCCACATTCTCTCACTCACGTGTGCATTATTTCACCCCGTTCCCTCACACACGTGTGCATTCTTTCACCCCATTCTCTCACACTCCTGTTCATTCTTTCACCCCCATTCTCTCAAACACTCGTGTGCATTCTTTCACCCAATTATCTCAGACACTCGTGTGCATTCTTTCACCCCTTTCTCTCACACACTCGTGTGCATTCTTTCACCCCATTCTCTCACACTCCTGTTCATTCTTTCACCCCCATTCTCTCTCACACACGTGTGCATTCTTTCACCCACATTCACTCACTCACGTGTGCATTCATTCAACCCCAGTCTCTCTCACACATGTGTGCATTTTTTCACCCCATTCTCTCACACGCCTGTGCGTTCATTCACCCCCATTCTCTCACACTTGTGTGCATTCTTTCACCCCATTCTCTCACACACCTGAGCATTCATTCACCAATTCTCTCACACACGTTTGCGTTCTTTCACCCACATTCTCTCACACACGAGTGCATTCTTTCACCCCATTCCCTCACACACGTGTGCATTCTTTCACCCCCAGACTCTCTCACACATCTGTGCATTCTTTCACCCCATTCTCTCACACACCTGTGCATTCTTTCACCACCATTCTGTCACACACTCGTGTGCATTCTTTCACCCCATTCTCTCACACACTCATCTGCATTCTTTCACCCCATTCTCTCACACACTCGTCTGCATTTATTCACCCCATTCTCTCACACACTCGTGTGCATTCTTTCACCCCATTCTCTCACACGCGTGTGCCTTATTTCACCCCAGTCCCTCTCACACAGGTGTGCATTCTTTCACCCCATTCTCTTCACACGTGTGCATTCTTTCACTCCCATTCTCTCACACTCGTGTGCATTCTTTCACCACATTCTCTCGCACACGTGTACATTCATTCTCCCACATTCTCTCACTCATGTGTGCATTCTTTCACCCCGTTCCCTCACACACGTGTGCATTCTTTCAACCCCAGTCTCTCTCACACATGTGTGCATTCTTTCACCCCATTCTCTCACACACTCGTGTGCATTCTTTCACCCCATTCTCTCACACACTCGTGTGCATTCTTTCACCGCCATTCTCTCACACACGTGTGCATTCTTTCACCCCTATTCTCTCCCACAGGTGTGCATTCTTTCTCAACCATTCTCTCACACATGTGTGCATTCTTTCAACCCCAGTCTCTCTCACACATGTGTGCATTCTTTCACCCCATTCTCTCACACACCTGTGCGTTCATTCACCCCCATTCTCTCACACATGTGTGCATTCTTTCACCCCATTCTCTCACACACCTGAGCATTCATTAACCAATTCTCTCACACACGTTTGCGTTCTTTCACCCACATTCTCTCACACACGAGTGCATTCTTTCACCCCATTCCCTCACACACGTGTGCATTCTTTCACCCCCAGACTCTCTCACACACCTGTGCATTCTTTCACCACCATTCTGTCACACACTCATGTGCATTCTTTCACCCCATTCTCTCACACACTCATCTGCATTCTTTCACCCCATTCTCTCACACACTCGTGTGCATTTCTTCACCCCATTCTCTCACACACTCGTGTGCATTCTTTCACCCCATTCTCTCACACGCGTGTGCCTTATTTCACCCCTGTCCCTCTCACACACGTGTGCATTCTTTCACCCCATTCTCTTCACACGTGTGCATTCTTTCACTCCCATTCTCTCACACTCGTGTACATTCTTTCACACCGATTCTCTCAAACACGTGCATTCTTTCACCCACATACTCTCACTCACGTGTGCATTCTTTCACCCACATTCTCTCACTCACGAGTACATTCGTTCACCCCCAGTCTCTCTCACACATGTGCATTCTTTCACCCCAGTCACTCTCACACATCTGTGCATTCTTTCACCCAATTCTCTCAGACACTCGTGTGCATTCTTTCACCCCATTCTCTCACACACTCGTGTGCATTCTTTCACCCAATTCTCTCAGACACTCGTGTGCATTCTTTCACCCCATTCTCTCACACACTCGTGTGCATTCTTTCACCCCATTCTCTCACACACGTGCGCATTCATTCACCCACATTCTCTCACTCACGTGTGCATTATTTCACCCCGTTCCCTCACACACGTGTGCATTCTTTCACCCCATTCTCTCACACTCCTGTTCATTCTTTCACCCCCATTCTCTCTCACACACGTGTGCATTCTTTCACCCACATTCACTCACTCACGTGTGCATTCATTCACCCCCAGTCTCTCTCACACATGTGTGCATTTTTTCACCCCATTCTCTCACACACCTGTGCGTTCATTCACCCCCATTCTCTCACACTTGTGTGCATTCTTTCACCCCATTCTCTCACACACCTGAGCATTCATTCACCAATTCTCTCACACACGTTTGCGTTCTTTCACCCACATTCTCTCACACACGAGTGCATTCTTTCACCCCATTCCCTCACACACGTGTGCATTCTTTCACCCCCAGACTCTCTCACACATGTGTGCATTCTTTCACCCCATTCTCTCACACACCTGTGCATTCTTTCACCACCATTCTGTCACACACTCGTGTGCATTCTTTCACCCCATTCTCTCACACACTCATCTGCATTCTTTCACCCCATTCTCTCACACACTCGTGTGCATTTCTTCACCCCATTCTCTCACACACTCGTGTGCATTCTTTCACCCCATTCTCTCACACGCGTGTGCCTTATTTCACCCCTGTCCCTCTCACACACGTGTGCATTCTTTCACCCCATTCTCTTCACACGTGTGCATTCTTTCACTCCCATTCTCTCACACTCGTGTACATTCTTTCACACCGATTCTCTCAAACACGTGCATTCTTTCACCCACATACTCTCACTCACGTGTGCATTCTTTCACCCACATTCTCTCACTCACGAGTACATTCGTTCACCCCCAGTCTCTCTCACACATGTGCATTCTTTCACCCCAGTCACTCTCACACATCTGTGCATTCTTTCACCCAATTCTCTCAGACACTCGTGTGCATTCTTTCACCCCATTCTCTCACACACTCGTGTGCATTCTTTCACCCAATTCTCTCAGACACTCGTGTGCATTCTTTCACCCCATTCTCTCACACACTCGTGTGCATTCTTTCACCCCATTCTCTCACACACGTGCGCATTCATTCACCCACATTCTCTCACTCACGTGTGCATTATTTCACCCCGTTCCCTCACACACGTGTGCATTCTTTCACCCCATTCTCTCACACTCCTGTTCATTCTTTCACCCCCATTCTCTCTCACACACGTGTGCATTCTTTCACCCACATTCACTCACTCACGTGTGCATTCATTCACCCCCAGTCTCTCTCACACATGTGTGCATTTTTTCACCCCATTCTCTCACACACCTGTGCGTTCATTCACCCCCATTCTCTCACACTTGTGTGCATTCTTTCACCCCATTCTCTCACACACCTGAGCATTCATTCACCAATTCTCTCACACACGTTTGCGTTCTTTCACCCACATTCTCTCACACACGAGTGCATTCTTTCACCCCATTCCCTCACACACGTGTGCATTCTTTCACCCCCAGACTCTCTCACACATGTGTGCATTCTTTCACCCCATTCTCTCACACACCTGTGCATTCTTTCACCACCATTCTGTCACACACTCGTGTGCATTCTTTCACCCCATTCTCTCACACACTCATCTGCATTCTTTCACCCCATTCTCTCACACACTCGTGTGCATTTCTTCACCCCATTCTCTCACACACTCGTGTGCATTCTTTCACCCCATTCTCTCACACGCGTGTGCCTTATTTCACCCCTGTCCCTCTCACACACGTGTGCATTCTTTCACCCCATTCTCTTCACACGTGTGCATTCTTTCACTCCCATTCTCTCACACTCGTGTACATTCTTTCACACCGATTCTCTCAAACACGTGCATTCTTTCACCCACATACTCTCACTCACGTGTGCATTCTTTCACCCACATTCTCTCACTCACGAGTACATTCGTTCACCCCCAGTCTCTCTCACACATGTGCATTCTTTCACCCCAGTCACTCTCACACATCTGTGCATTCTTTCACCCAATTCTCTCAGACACTCGTGTGCATTCTTTCACCCCATTCTCTCACACACTCGTGTGCATTCTTTCACCCAATTCTCTCAGACACTCGTGTGCATTCTTTCACCCCATTCTCTCACACACTCGTGTGCATTCTTTCACCCCATTCTCTCACACACGTGCGCATTCATTCACCCACATTCTCTCACTCACGTGTGCATTATTTCACCCCGTTCCCTCACACACGTGTGCATTCTTTCACCCCATTCTCTCACACTCCTGTTCATTCTTTCACCCCCATTCTCTCTCACACACGTGTGCATTCTTTCACCCACATTCACTCACTCACGTGTGCATTCATTCACCCCCAGTCTCTCTCACACATGTGTGCATTTTTTCACCCCATTCTCTCACACACCTGTGCGTTCATTCACCCCCATTCTCTCACACTTGTGTGCATTCTTTCACCCCATTCTCTCACACTCCTGAGCATTCATTCACCAATTCTCTCACACACGTTTGCGTTCTTTCACCCACATTCTCTCACACACGAGTGCATTCTTTCACCCCATTCCCTCACACACGTGTGCATTCTTTCACCACCAGACTCTCTCACACATGTGTGCATTCTTTCACCCCATTCTCTCACACACCTGTGCATTCTTTCACCACCAATCTGTCACACACTCGTGTGCATTCTTTCACCCCATTCTCTCACACACTCATCTGCATTCTTTCACCCCATTCTCTCACACACTCGTGTGCATTTCTTCACCCCATTCTCTCACACACTCGTGTGCATTCTTTCACCCCATTCTCTCACACGCGTGTGCCTTATTTCACCCCTGTCCCTCTCACACACGTGTGCATTCTTTCACCCCATTCTCTTCACACGTGTGCATTCTTTCACTCCCATTCTCTCACACTCGTGTACATTCTTTCACACCGATTCTCTCAAACACGTGCTTTCTTTCACCCACATACTCTCACTCACGTGTGCATTCTTTCACCCACATTCTCTCACTCACGAGTGCATTCGTTCACCCCCAGTCTCTCTCACACATGTGCATTCTTTCACCCCAGTCACTCTCACACATCTGTGCATTCTTTCACCCAATTCTCTCAGACACTCGTGTGCATTCTTTCACCCCATTCTCTCACACACTCGTGTGCATTCTTTCACCCAATTCTCTCAGACACTCGTGTGCATTCTTTCACCCCATTCTCTCACACACTCGTGTGCATTCTTTCACCCCATTCTCTCACACACGTGCGCATTCATTCACCCACATTCTCTCACTCACGTGTGCATTATTTCACCCCGTTCCCTCACACACGTGTGCATTCTTTCACCCCATTCTCTCACACTCCTGTTCATTCTTTCACCCCCATTCTCTCAAACACTCGTGTGCATTCTTTCACCCAATTATCTCAGACACTCGTGTGCATTCTTTCACCCCTTTCTCTCACACACTCGTGTGCATTCTTTCACCCCATTCTCTCACACTCCTGTTCATTCTTTCACCCCCATTCTCTCTCACACACGTGTGCATTCTTTCACCCACATTCACTCACTCACATGTGCATTCATTCACCCCCAGTCTCTCTCACACATGTGTGCATTTTTTCACCCCATTCTCTCACACGCCTGTGCGTTCATTCACCCCCATTCTCTCACACTTGTGTGCATTCTTTCACCCCATTCTCTCACACACCTGATCATTCATTCACCAATTCTCTCACACACGTTTGCGTTCTTTCACCCACATTCTCTCACACACGAGTGCATTCTTTCACCCCATTCCCTCACACACGTGTGCATTCTTTCACCCCCAGACTCTCTCACACATCTGTGCATTCTTTCACCCCATTCTCTCACACACCTGTGCATTCTTTCACCACCATTCTGTCACACACTCGTGTGCATTCTTTCACCCCATTCTCTCACACACTCATCTGCATTCTTTCACCCCATTCTCTCACACACTCGTGTGCATTTATTCACCCCATTCTCTCACACACTCGTGTGCATTCTTTCACCCCATTCTCTCACACGCGTGTGCCTTATTTCACCCCAGTCCCTCTCACACACGTGTGCATTCTTTCACCCCATTCTCTTCACACGTGTGCATTCTTTCACTCCCATTCTCTCACACTCGTGTGCATTCTTTCACTACATTCTCTCGCACACGTGTACATTCATTCTCCCACATTCTCTCACTCATGTGTGCATTCTTTCACCCCGTTCCCTCACACACGTGTGCATTCTTTCAACCCCAGTCTCTCTCACACATGTGTGCATTCTTTCACCCCATTCTCTCACACACTCGTGTGCATTCTTTCACCCCATTCTCTCACACACTCGTGTGCATTCTTTCACCCCATTCTCTCACGCAAGTGTGCATTCTGTCACCCCAGTCCCTCTCACACACGTGTGCTTTCTTTCACCCACATTCTCTCACTCACGTGTGCATTCTTTCACCCATTCTCTCACACACACGTGTGCATTCTTTCACCCCAGTCCCTCTCACACACGTTTGCATTCTTTCACCCCCATTTTCTCACACACGTGTGTGCTTTCTTTCACCCCATTCTCTCACACACTCATGTGCATTCTTTCACCCCATTCTCTCACACACGTGTGCATTCTTTCACCCCATTCTCTCACACACTTGCGCATTCATTCACCCACATTCTCTCACTCACGTGTGCATTATTTCATCCCGTTCCCTCACACACGTGTGCATTCATTCACACCCAGTCTCTCTCACACATGTGTGCATTTTTTCACCCCATTCTCTCACACACTCGTGTGCATTCTTTCACCACATTCTCTCGCACACGTGTACATTCATTCTCCCACATTCTCTCACTCACGTGTGCATTCTTTCACCCCGTTCCCTCACACACGTGTGCATTCTTTCACCCCATTCTCTCACACACTCGTGTGCATTCTTTCACCCCATTCTCTCACACACTCGTGTGCATTCTTTCACCCCATTCTCTCACGCACGTGTGCATACTGTCACCCCAGTCCCTCTCACACACGTGTGCTTTCTTTCACCCACATTCTCTCACTCACGTGTGCATTCTTTCACCCATTCTCTCACACACACGTGTGCATTCTTTCTCCCCAGTCCCTCTCACACACGTGTGCATTCTTTCACCCCATTCTCTTCACACGTGTGCATTCTTTCACTCCCATTCTCTCACACTCGTGTACATTCTTTCACACCGATTCTCTCAAACACGTGCATTCTTTCACCCGCATACTCTCACTCACGTGTGCCCTCTTTCACCCCGATTCTCTCACACACTTGTCCATTCTTTCACCCCATTCTCTCACACACGTGTGCATTCTTTCACCCACATTCTCTCACTCACGAGTGCATTCGTTCACCCCCAGTCTCTCTCACACATGTGCATTCTTTCACCCCAGTCACTCTCACACATCTGTGCATTCTTTCACCCAGTTCTCTCAGACACTCGTGTGCATTCTTTCACCCGATTCTCTCACACACTCGTGTGCATTATTTCACCCCGTTCCCTCACACACGTGTGCATTCTTTCACCCCATTCTCTCACACTCCTGTTCATTCTTTCACCCCCATTCTCTCACACACTCGTGTGCATTCTTTCACCCAATTCTCTCAGACACTCGTGTGCATTCTTTCACCCCATTCTCTCACACACTCGTGTGCATTCTTTCACCCAATTCTCTCACACACGTGCGCATTCATTCACCCACATTCTCTCACTCACGTGTGCATTATTTCATCCCGTTCCCTCACACACGTGTGCATTCATTCACACCCAGTCTCTCTCACACATGTGTGCATTTTTTCACCCCATTCTCTCACACACTCGTGTGCATTCTTTCACCACATTCTCTCGCACACGTGTACATTCATTCTCCCACATTCTCTCACTCACGTGTGCATTCTTTCACCCCGTTCCCTCACACACGTGTGCATTCTTTCACCCCATTCTCTCACACACTCGTGTGCATTCTTTCACCCCATTCTCTCACACACTCGTGTGCATTCTTTCACCCCATTCTCTCACGCACGTGTGCATACTGTCACCCCAGTCCCTCTCACACACGTGTGCTTTCTTTCACCCACATTCTCTCACTCACGTGTGCATTCTTTCACCCATTCTCTCACACACACGTGTGCATTCTTTCTCCCCAGTCCCTCTCACACACGTGTGCATTCTTTCACCCCATTCTCTTCACACGTGTGCATTCTTTCACTCCCATTCTCTCACACTCGTGTACATTCTTTCACACCGATTCTCTCAAACACGTGCATTCTTTCACCCGCATACTCTCACTCACGTGTGCCCTCTTTCACCCCCATTCTCTCACACACTTGTCCATTCTTTCACCCCATTCTCTCACACACGTGTGCATTCTTTCACCCACATTCTCTCACTCACGAGTGCATTCGTTCACCCCCAGTCTCTCTCACACATGTGCATTCTTTCACCCCAGTCACTCTCACACATCTGTGCATTCTTTCACCCAGTTCTCTCAGACACTCGTGTGCATTCTTTCACCCGATTCTCTCACACACTCGTGTGCATTATTTCACCCCGTTCCCTCACACACGTGTGCATTCTTTCACCCCATTCTCTCACACTCCTGTTCATTCTTTCACCCCCATTCTCTCACACACTCGTGTGCATTCTTTCACCCAATTCTCTCAGACACTCGTGTGCATTCTTTCACCCCATTCTCTCACACACTCGTGTGCATTCTTTCACCCAATTCTCTCACACTCCTGTTCATTCTTTCACCCACATTCTCTCACTCACGTGTGCATTATTTCATCCCGTTCCCTCACACACGTGTGCATTCATTCACACCCAGTCTCTCTCACACATGTGTGCATTTTTTCACCCCATTCTCTCACACACTCGTGTGCATTCTTTCACCCCATTCTCTCACACGCGTGTGCCTTATTTCACCCCTGTCCCTCTCACACACGTGTGCATTCTTTCACCCCATTCTCTTCACACGTGTGCATTCTTTCACTCCCATTCTCTCACACTCGTGTACATTCTTTCACACCGATTCTCTCAAACACGTGCATTCTTTCACCCACATACTCTCACTCACGTGTGCATTCTTTCACACCGATTCTCTCACACTCTTGTCCATTCCTTCACCCCATTCTCTCACACACGTGTGCATTCTTTCACCCACATTCTCTCACTCACGAGTGCATTCGTTCACCCCCAGTCTCTCTCACACATGTGCATTCTTTCACCCCAGTCACTCTCACACATCTGTGCATTCTTTCACCCAATTCTCTCAGACACTCGTGTGCATTCTTTCACCCCATTCTCTCACACACTCGTGTGCATTATTTCACCCCGTTCCGTCACACACGTGTGCATTCTTTCACCCCATTCTCTCACACTCCTGTTCATACTTTCACCCCCATTCTCTCACACACTCGTGTGCATTCTTTCACCCAATTCTCTCAGACACTCGTGTGCATTCTTTCACCCCATTCTCTCACACACTCGTGTGCATTCTTTCACCCCATTCTCTCACACACGTGCGCATTCATTCACCCACATTCTCTCACTCACGTGTGCATTATTTCACCCCGTTCCCTCACACACGTGTGCATTCTTTCACCCCATTCTCTCACACTCCTGTTCATTCTTTCACCCCCATTCTCTCTCACACACGTGTGCATTCTTTCACCCACATTCACTCACTCACGTGTGCATTCATTCACCCCCAGTCTCTCTCACACATGTGTGCATTTTTTCACCCCATTCTCTCACACACTCGTGTGCATTCTTTCACCCCATTCTCTCACACGCGTGTGCCTTATTTCACCCCTGTCCCTCTCACACACGTGTGCATTCTTTCACCCCATTCTCTTCACACGTGTGCATTCTTTCACTCCCATTCTCTCACACTCGTGTACATTCTTTCACACCGATTCTCTCAAACACGTGCATTCTTTCACCCACATACTCTCACTCACGTGTGCATTCTTTCACACCGATTCTCTCACACACTTGTCCATTCCTTCACCCCATTCTCTCACACACGTGTTCATTCTTTCACCCACATTCTCTCTCACACACGTGTGCATTCTTTCACCCACATTCACTCACTCACGTGTGCATTCATTCACCCCCAGTCTCTCTCACACATGTGTGCATTTTTTCACCCCATTCTCTCACACACTCGTGTGCATTCTTTCACCCCATTCTCTCACACGCGTGTGCCTTATTTCACCCCTGTCCCTCTCACACACGTGTGCATTCTTTCACCCCATTCTCTTCACACGTGTGCATTCTTTCACTCCCATTCTCTCACACTCGTGTACATTCTTTCACACCGATTCTCTCAAACACGTGCATTCTTTCACCCACATACTCTCACTCACGTGTGCATTCTTTCACACCGATTCTCTCACACACTTGTCCATTCCTTCACCCCATTCTCTCACACACGTGTTCATTCTTTCACCCACATTCTCTCACTCACGAGTGCATTCGTTCACCCCCAGTCTCTCTCACACATGTGCATTATTTCACCCCAGTCACTCTCACACATCTGTGCATTCTTTCACCCAATTCTCTCAGACACTCGTGTGCATTCTTTCACCCCATTCTCTCACACACTCGTGTGCATTATTTCACCCCGTTCCGTCACACACGTGTGCATTCTTTCACCCCATTCTCTCACACTCCTGTTCATTCTTTCACCCCCATTCTCTCACACACTCGTGTGCATTCTTTCACCCAATTCTCTCAGACACTCTTGTGCATTCTTTCACCCCATTCTCTCACACACTCGTGTGCATTCTTTCACCCCATTCTCTCACACACGTGCGCATTCATTCACCCACATTCTCTCACTCACGTGTGCATTATTTCACCCCGTTCCCTCACACACGTGTGCATTCTTTCACCCCATTCTCTCACACTCCTGTTCATTCTTTCACCCCCATTCTCTCTCACACACGTGTGCATTCTTTCACCCACATTCACTCACTCACGTGTGTATTCATTCACCCCCAGTCTCTCTCACACATGTGTGCATTTTTTCACCCCATTCTCTCACACACCTGTGCGTTCATTCACCCCCATTCTCTCACTCACGTGTGTATTCATTCACCCCCAGTCTCTCTCACACATGTGTGCATTCTTTCACCCACATTCACTCACTCACGTGTGTATTCATTCACCCCCAGTCTCTCTCACACATGTGTGCATTCTTTCACCCCATTCCCTCACACACGTGTGCATTCTTTCACCCACATTCACTCACTCACGTGTGTATTCATTCACCCCCAGTCTCTCTCACACATGTGTGCATTTTTTCACCCCATTCTCTCACACACCTGTGCGTTCATTCACCCCCATTCTCTCACTCACGTGTGTATTCATTCACCCCCAGTCTCTCTCACACACGTGTGCATTCTTTCACCCACATTCACTCACTCACGTGTGTATTCATTCACCCCCAGTCTCTCTCACACATGTGTGCATTCTTTCACCCCATTCTCTCACACGCGTGTGCCTTATTTCACCCCTGTCCCTCTCACACACGTGTGCATTCTTTCACCCCATTCTCTTCACACGTGTGCATTCTTTCACTCCCATTCTCTCACACTCGTGTACATTCTTTCACACCGATTCTCTCAAACACGTGCATTCTTTCACCCACATACTCTCACTCACGTGTGCATTCTTTCACACCGATTCTCTCACACTCTTGTCCATTCCTTCACCCCATTCTCTCACACACGTGTGCATTCTTTCACCCACATTCTCTCACTCACGAGTGCATTCGTTCACCCCCAGTCTCTCTCACACATGTGCATTCTTTCACCCCAGTCACTCTCACACATCTGTGCATTCTTTCACCCAATTCTCTCAGACACTCGTGTGCATTCTTTCACCCCATTCTCTCACACACTCGTGTGCATTATTTCACCCCGTTCCGTCACACACGTGTGCATTCTTTCACCCCATTCTCTCACACTCCTGTTCATACTTTCACCCCCATTCTCTCACACACTCGTGTGCATTCTTTCACCCAATTCTCTCAGACACTCGTGTGCATTCTTTCACCCCATTCTCTCACACACTCGTGTGCATTCTTTCACCCCATTCTCTCACACACGTGCGCATTCATTCACCCACATTCTCTCACTCACGTGTGCATTATTTCACCCCGTTCCCTCACACACGTGTGCATTCTTTCACCCCATTCTCTCACACTCCTGTTCATTCTTTCACCCCCATTCTCTCTCACACACGTGTGCATTCTTTCACCCACATTCACTCACTCACGTGTGCATTCATTCACCCCCAGTCTCTCTCACACATGTGTGCATTTTTTCACCCCATTCTCTCACACACTCGTGTGCATTCTTTCACCCCATTCTCTCACACGCGTGTGCCTTATTTCACCCCTGTCCCTCTCACACACGTGTGCATTCTTTCACCCCATTCTCTTCACACGTGTGCATTCTTTCACTCCCATTCTCTCACACTCGTGTACATTCTTTCACACCGATTCTCTCAAACACGTGCATTCTTTCACCCACATACTCTCACTCACGTGTGCATTCTTTCACACCGATTCTCTCACACACTTGTCCATTCCTTCACCCCATTCTCTCACACACGTGTTCATTCTTTCACCCACATTCTCTCTCACACACGTGTGCATTCTTTCACCCACATTCACTCACTCACGTGTGCATTCATTCACCCCCAGTCTCTCTCACACATGTGTGCATTTTTTCACCCCATTCTCTCACACACTCGTGTGCATTCTTTCACCCCATTCTCTCACACGCGTGTGCCTTATTTCACCCCTGTCCCTCTCACACACGTGTGCATTCTTTCACCCCATTCTCTTCACACGTGTGCATTCTTTCACTCCCATTCTCTCACACTCGTGTACATTCTTTCACACCGATTCTCTCAAACACGTGCATTCTTTCACCCACATACTCTCACTCACGTGTGCATTCTTTCATACCGATTCTCTCACACACTTGTCCATTCCTTCACCCCATTCTCTCACACACGTGTTCATTCTTTCACCCACATTCTCTCACTCACGAGTGCATTCGTTCACCCCCAGTCTCTCTCACACATGTGCATTATTTCACCCCAGTCACTCTCACACATCTGTGCATTCTTTCACCCAATTCTCTCAGACACTCGTGTGCATTCTTTCACCCCATTCTCTCACACACTCGTGTGCATTATTTCACCCCGTTCCGTCACACACGTGTGCATTCTTTCACCCCATTCTCTCACACTCCTGTTCATTCTTTCACCCCCATTCTCTCACACACTCGTGTGCATTCTTTCACCCAATTCTCTCAGACACTCTTGTGCATTCTTTCACCCCATTCTCTCACACACTCGTGTGCATTCTTTCACCCCATTCTCTCACACACGTGCGCATTCATTCACCCACATTCTCTCACTCACGTGTGCATTATTTCACCCCGTTCCCTCACACACGTGTGCATTCTTTCACCCCATTCTCTCACACTCCTGTTCATTCTTTCACCCCCATTCTCTCTCACACACGTGTGCATTCTTTCACCCACATTCACTCACTCACGTGTGTATTCATTCACCCCCAGTCTCTCTCACACATGTGTGCATTTTTTCACCCCATTCTCTCACACACCTGTGCGTTCATTCACCCCCATTCTCTCACTCACGTGTGTATTCATTCACCCCCAGTCTCTCTCACACATGTGTGCATTCTTTCACCCACATTCACTCACTCACGTGTGTATTCATTCACCCCCAGTCTCTCTCACACATGTGTGCATTCTTTCACCCCATTCCCTCACACACGTGTGCATTCTTTCACCCACATTCACTCACTCACGTGTGTATTCATTCACCCCCAGTCTCTCTCACACATGTGTGCATTTTTTCACCCCATTCTCTCACACACCTGTGCGTTCATTCACCCCCATTCTCTCACTCACGTGTGTATTCATTCACCCCCAGTCTCTCTCACACACGTGTGCATTCTTTCACCCACATTCACTCACTCACGTGTGTATTCATTCACCCCCAGTCTCTCTCACACATGTGTGCATTCTTTCACCCCATTCTCTCACACACCTGAGCATTCATTCACCAATTCTCTCACACACGTTTGCGTTCTTTCACCCACATTCTCTCACACACGAGTGCATTCTTTCACCCCATTCCCTCACACACGTGTGCATTCTTTCACCCCCAGACTCTCTCACACATGTGTGCATTCTTTCACCCCATTCTCTCACACACCTGTGCATTCTTTCACCACCATTCTGTCACACACTCGTGTGCATTCTTTCACCCCATTCTCTCACACACTCATCTGCATTCTTTCACCCCATTCTCTCACACACTCGTGTGCATTCTTTCACCACATTCTCTCGCACACGTGTACATTCATTCTCCCACATTCTCTCACTCATGTGTGCATTCTTTCACCCCGTTCCCTCACACACGTGTGCATTCTTTCACCCCATTCTCTCACACTCCTGTTCATTCTTTCACCCCCATTCTCTCTCACACACGTGTGCATTCTTTCACCCACATTCACTCACTCACGTGTGCATTCATTCACCCCCAGTCTCTCTCACACATGTGTGCATTTTTTCACCCCATTCTCACACACACCTGTGCGTTCATTCACCCCCATTCTCTCACACTTGTGTGCATTCTTTCACCCCATTCTCTCACACACCTGAGCATTCATTCACCAATTCTCTCACACACGTTTGCGTTCTTTCACCCACATTCTCTCACACACGAGTGCATTCTTTCACCCCATTCCCTCACACACGTGTGCATTCTTTCACCCCCAGACTCTCTCACACATGTGTGCATTCTTTCACCCCATTCTCTCACACACCTGTGCATTCTTTCACCACCATTCTGTCACACACTCGTGTGCATTCTTTCACCCCATTCTCTCACACACTCGTGTGCATTTATTCACCCCATTCTCTCACACACTCGTGTGCATTCTTTCACCCCATTCTCTCACACGCGTGTGCCTTATTTCACCCCTGTCCCTCTCACACACGTGTGCATTCTTTCACCCCATTCTCTTCACACGTGTGCATTCTTTCACTCCCATTCTCTCACACTCGTGTGCATTCTTTCACCACATTCTCTCGCACACGTGTACATTCATTCTCCCACATTCTCTCACTCATGTGTGCATTCTTTCACCCCGTTCCCTCACACACGTGTGCATTCTTTCAACCCCAGTCTCTCTCACACATGTGTGCTTTCTTTCACCCCATTCTCTCACACACTCGTGTGCATTCTTTCACCCCATTCTCTCACACACTCGTGTGCATTCTTTCACCCCATTCTCTCACGCAAGTGTGCATTCTGTCACCCCAGTCCCTCTCACACACGTGTGCTTTCTTTCACCCACATTCTCTCACTCACGTGTGCATTCTTTCACCCATTCTCTCACACACACGTGTGCATTCTTTCACCCCAGTCCCTCTCACACACGTTTGCATTCTTTCACCCCCATTTCCTCACACACATGTGTGCATTCTTTCACCCCATTCTCTCACACACTCATGTGCATTCTTTCACCCCATTCTCTCACACACGTGTGCATTCTTTCACCCCATTCTCTCACACACTTGCGCATTCATTCACCCACATTCTCTCACTCACGTGTGCATTATTTCATCCCGTTCCCTCACACACGTGTGCATTCATTCTCACCCAGTCTCTCTCACACATGTGTGCATTTTTTCACCCCATTCTCTCACACACTCGTGTGCATTCTTTCACCACATTCTCTCGCACACGTGTACATTCATTCTCCCACATTCTCTCACTCACGTGTGCATTCTTTCACCCCGTTCCCTCACACACGTGTGCATTCTTTCACCCCATTCTCTCACACACTCGTGTACATTCTTTCACCCCATTCTCTCACACACTCGTGTGCATTCTTTCACCCCATTCTCTCACGCACGTGTGCATACTGTCACCCCAGTCCCTCTCACACACGTGTGCTTTCTTTCACCCACATTCTCTCACTCACGTGTGCATTCTTTCACCCATTCTCTCACACACACGTGTGCATTCTTTCTCCCCAGTCCCTCTCACACACGTGTGCATTCTTTCACCCCATTCTCTTCACACGTGTGCATTCTTTCACTCCCATTCTCTCACACTCGTGTACATTCTTTCACACCGATTCTCTCAAACACGTGCATTCTTTCACCCGCATACTCTCACTCACGTGTGCACTCTTTCACCCCGATTCTCTCACACACTTGTCCATTCTTTCACCCCATTCTCTCACACACGTGTGCATTCTTTCACCCACATTCTCTCACTCACGAGTGCATTCGTTCACCCCCAGTCTCTCTCACACATGTGCATTCTTTCACCCCAGTCACTCTCACACATCTGTGCATTCTTTCACCCAATTCTCTCAGACTCTCGTGTGCATTCTTTCACCCGATTCTCTCACACACTCGTGTGCATTATTTCACCCCGTTCCCTCACACACGTGTGCATTCTTTCACCCCATTCTCTCACACTCCTGTTCATTCTTTCACCCACATACTCTCACTCACGTGTGCATTCTTTCACACCGATTCTCTCACACACTTGTCCATTCCTTCACCCCATTCTCTCACACACTCGTGTGCATTCTTTCACCCAATTCTCTCAGACACTCGTGTGCATTCTTTCACCCCATTCTCTCACACACGTGCGCATTCATTCACCCACATTCTCTCACTCACGTGTGCATTATTTCACCCCGTTCCCTCACACACGTGTGCATTCTTTCACCCCATTCTCTCACACACGTGTGCATTCTTTCACCCACATTCTCTCACTCACGAGTGCATTCGTTCACCCCCAGTCTCTCTCACACATGTGCATTCTTTCACCCCAGTCACTCTCACACATCTGTGCATTCTTTCACCCAATTCTCTCAGACTCTCGTGTGCATTCTTTCACCCGATTCTCTCACACACTCGTGTGCATTATTTCACCCCGTTCCCTCACACACGTGTGCATTCTTTCACCCCATTCTCTCACACTCCTGTTCATTCTTTCACCCACATACTCTCACTCACGTGTGCATTCTTTCACACCGATTCTCTCACACACTTGTCCATTCCTTCACCCCATTCTCTCACACACTCGTGTGCATTCTTTCACCCAATTCTCTCAGACACTCGTGTGCATTCTTTCACCCCATTCTCTCACACACTCGTGTGCATTCTTTCACCCCATTCTCTCACACACGTGCGCATTCATTCACCCACATTCTCTCACTCACGTGTGCATTATTTCACCCCGTTCCCTCACACACGTGTGCATTCTTTCACCCCATTCTCTCACACTCCTGTTCATTCTTTCACCCCCATTCTCTCTCACACACGTGTGCATTCTTTCACCCACATTCACTCACTCACGTGTGCATTCATTCACCCCCAGTCTCTCTCACACATGTGTGCATTTTTTCACCCCATTCTCTCACACACTCGTGTGCATTCTTTCACCCCATTCTCTCACACGCGTGTGCCTTATTTCACCCCTGTCCCTCTCACACACGTGTGCATTCTTTCACCCCATTCTCTTCACACGTGTGCATTCTTTCACTCCCATTCTCTCACACTCGTGTACATTCTTTCACACCGATTCTCTCAAACACGTGCATTCTTTCACCCACATACTCTCACTCACGTGTGCATTCTTTCACACCGATTCTCTCACACACTTGTCCATTCCTTCACCCCATTCTCTCACACACGTGTTCATTCTTTCACCCACATTCTCTCTCACACACGTGTGCATTCTTTCACCCACATTCACTCACTCACGTGTGCATTCATTCACCCCCAGTCTCTCTCACACATGTGTGCATTTTTTCACCCCATTCTCTCACACACTCGTGTGCATTCTTTCACCCCATTCTCTCACACGCGTGTGCCTTATTTCACCCCTGTCCCTCTCACACACGTGTGCATTCTTTCACCCCATTCTCTTCACACGTGTGCATTCTTTCACTCCCATTCTCTCACACTCGTGTACATTCTTTCACACCGATTCTCTCAAACACGTGCATTCTTTCACCCACATACTCTCACTCACGTGTGCATTCTTTCACACCGATTCTCTCACACACTTGTCCATTCCTTCACCCCATTCTCTCACACACGTGTTCATTCTTTCACCCACATTCTCTCACTCACGAGTGCATTCGTTCACCCCCAGTCTCTCTCACACATGTGCATTATTTCACCCCAGTCACTCTCACACATCTGTGCATTCTTTCACCCAATTCTCTCAGACACTCGTGTGCATTCTTTCACCCCATTCTCTCACACACTCGTGTGCATTATTTCACCCCGTTCCGTCACACACGTGTGCATTCTTTCACCCCATTCTCTCACACTCCTGTTCATTCTTTCACCCCCATTCTCTCACACACTCGTGTGCATTCTTTCACCCAATTCTCTCAGACACTCTTGTGCATTCTTTCACCCCATTCTCTCACACACTCGTGTGCATTCTTTCACCCCATTCTCTCACACACGTGCGCATTCATTCACCCACATTCTCTCACTCACGTGTGCATTATTTCACCCCGTTCCCTCACACACGTGTGCATTCTTTCACCCCATTCTCTCACACTCCTGTTCATTCTTTCACCCCCATTCTCTCTCACACACGTGTGCATTCTTTCACCCACATTCACTCACTCACGTGTGTATTCATTCACCCCCAGTCTCTCTCACACATGTGTGCATTTTTTCACCCCATTCTCTCACACACCTGTGCGTTCATTCACCCCCATTCTCTCACTCACGTGTGTATTCATTCACCCCCAGTCTCTCTCACACATGTGTGCATTCTTTCACCCACATTCACTCACTCACGTGTGTATTCATTCACCCCCAGTCTCTCTCACACATGTGTGCATTCTTTCACCCCATTCCCTCACACACGTGTGCATTCTTTCACCCACATTCACTCACTCACGTGTGTATTCATTCACCCCCAGTCTCTCTCACACATGTGTGCATTTTTTCACCCCATTCTCTCACACACCTGTGCGTTCATTCACCCCCATTCTCTCACTCACGTGTGTATTCATTCACCCCCAGTCTCTCTCACACACGTGTGCATTCTTTCACCCACATTCACTCACTCACGTGTGTATTCATTCACCCCCAGTCTCTCTCACACATGTGTGCATTCTTTCACCCCATTCTCTCACACACCTGAGCATTCATTCACCAATTCTCTCACACACGTTTGCGTTCTTTCACCCACATTCTCTCACACACGAGTGCATTCTTTCACCCCATTCCCTCACACACGTGTGCATTCTTTCACCCCCAGACTCTCTCACACATGTGTGCATTCTTTCACCCCATTCTCTCACACACCTGTGCATTCTTTCACCACCATTCTGTCACACACTCGTGTGCATTCTTTCACCCCATTCTCTCACACACTCATCTGCATTCTTTCACCCCATTCTCTCACACACTCGTGTGCATTCTTTCACCACATTCTCTCGCACACGTGTACATTCATTCTCCCACATTCTCTCACTCATGTGTGCATTCTTTCACCCCGTTCCCTCACACACGTGTGCATTCTTTCACCCCATTCTCTCACACTCCTGTTCATTCTTTCACCCCCATTCTCTCTCACACACGTGTGCATTCTTTCACCCACATTCACTCACTCACGTGTGCATTCATTCACCCCCAGTCTCTCTCACACATGTGTGCATTTTTTCACCCCATTCTCACACACACCTGTGCGTTCATTCACCCCCATTCTCTCACACTTGTGTGCATTCTTTCACCCCATTCTCTCACACACCTGAGCATTCATTCACCAATTCTCTCACACACGTTTGCGTTCTTTCACCCACATTCTCTCACACACGAGTGCATTCTTTCACCCCATTCCCTCACACACGTGTGCATTCTTTCACCCCCAGACTCTCTCACACATGTGTGCATTCTTTCACCCCATTCTCTCACACACCTGTGCATTCTTTCACCACCATTCTGTCACACACTCGTGTGCATTCTTTCACCCCATTCTCTCACACACTCGTGTGCATTTATTCACCCCATTCTCTCACACACTCGTGTGCATTCTTTCACCCCATTCTCTCACACGCGTGTGCCTTATTTCACCCCTGTCCCTCTCACACACGTGTGCATTCTTTCACCCCATTCTCTTCACACGTGTGCATTCTTTCACTCCCATTCTCTCACACTCGTGTGCATTCTTTCACCACATTCTCTCGCACACGTGTACATTCATTCTCCCACATTCTCTCACTCATGTGTGCATTCTTTCACCCCGTTCCCTCACACACGTGTGCATTCTTTCAACCCCAGTCTCTCTCACACATGTGTGCTTTCTTTCACCCCATTCTCTCACACACTCGTGTGCATTCTTTCACCCCATTCTCTCACACACTCGTGTGCATTCTTTCACCCCATTCTCTCACGCAAGTGTGCATTCTGTCACCCCAGTCCCTCTCACACACGTGTGCTTTCTTTCACCCACATTCTCTCACTCACGTGTGCATTCTTTCACCCATTCTCTCACACACACGTGTGCATTCTTTCACCCCAGTCCCTCTCACACACGTTTGCATTCTTTCACCCCCATTTCCTCACACACATGTGTGCATTCTTTCACCCCATTCTCTCACACACTCATGTGCATTCTTTCACCCCATTCTCTCACACACGTGTGCATTCTTTCACCCCATTCTCTCACACACTTGCGCATTCATTCACCCACATTCTCTCACTCACGTGTGCATTATTTCATCCCGTTCCCTCACACACGTGTGCATTCATTCTCACCCAGTCTCTCTCACACATGTGTGCATTTTTTCACCCCATTCTCTCACACACTCGTGTGCATTCTTTCACCACATTCTCTCGCACACGTGTACATTCATTCTCCCACATTCTCTCACTCACGTGTGCATTCTTTCACCCCGTTCCCTCACACACGTGTGCATTCTTTCACCCCATTCTCTCACACACTCGTGTGCATTCTTTCACCCCATTCTCTCACACACTCGTGTGCATTCTTTCACCCCATTCTCTCACGCACGTGTGCATACTGTCACCCCAGTCCCTCTCACACACGTGTGCTTTCTTTCACCCACATTCTCTCACTCACGTGTGCATTCTTTCACCCATTCTCTCACACACACGTGTGCATTCTTTCTCCCCAGTCCCTCTCACACACGTGTGCATTCTTTCACCCCATTCTCTTCACACGTGTGCATTCTTTCACTCCCATTCTCTCACACTCGTGTACATTCTTTCACACCGATTCTCTCAAACACGTGCATTCTTTCACCCGCATACTCTCACTCACGTGTGCACTCTTTCACCCCGATTCTCTCACACACTTGTCCATTCTTTCACCCCATTCTCTCACACACGTGTGCATTCTTTCACCCACATTCTCTCACTCACGAGTGCATTCGTTCACCCCCAGTCTCTCTCACACATGTGCATTCTTTCACCCCAGTCACTCTCACACATCTGTGCATTCTTTCACCCAATTCTCTCAGACTCTCGTGTGCATTCTTTCACCCGATTCTCTCACACACTCGTGTGCATTATTTCACCCCGTTCCCTCACACACGTGTGCATTCTTTCACCCCATTCTCTCACACTCCTGTTCATTCTTTCACCCACATACTCTCACTCACGTGTGCATTCTTTCACACCGATTCTCTCACACACTTGTCCATTCCTTCACCACATTCTCTCACACACTCGTGTGCATTCTTTCACCCAATTCTCTCAGACACTCGTGTGCATTCTTTCACCCCATTCTCTCACACACGTGCGCATTCATTCACCCACATTCTCTCACTCACGTGTGCATTATTTCACCCCGTTCCCTCACACACGTGTGCATTCTTTCACCCCATTCTCTCACACACGTGTGCATTCTTTCACCCACATTCTCTCACTCACGAGTGCATTCGTTCACCCCCAGTCTCTCTCACACATGTGCATTCTTTCACCCCAGTCACTCTCACACATCTGTGCATTCTTTCACCCAATTCTCTCAGACTCTCGTGTGCATTCTTTCACCCGATTCTCTCACACACTCGTGTGCATTATTTCACCCCGTTCCCTCACACACGTGTGCATTCTTTCACCCCATTCTCTCACACTCCTGTTCATTCTTTCACCCACATACTCTCACTCACGTGTGCATTCTTTCACACCGATTCTCTCACACACTTGTCCATTCCTTCACCCCATTCTCTCACACACTCGTGTGCATTCTTTCACCCAATTCTCTCAGACACTCGTGTGCATTCTTTCACCCCATTCTCTCACACACTCGTGTGCATTCTTTCACCCCATTCTCTCACACACGTGCGCATTCATTCACCCACATTCTCTCACTCACGTGTGCATTATTTCACCCCGTTCCCTCACACACGTGTGCATTCTTTCACCCCATTCTCTCACACTCCTGTTCATTCTTTCACCCCCATTCTCTCTCACACACGTGTGCATTCTTTCACACACATTCACTCACTCACGTGTGCATTCATTCACCCCCAGTCTCTCTCACACATGTGTGCATTTTTTCACCCCATTCTCTCACACACCTGTGCGTTCATTCACCCCCATTCTCTCACACTTGTGTGCATTCTTTCACCCCATTCTCTCACACACCTGAGCATTCATTCACCAATTCTCTCACACACGTTTGCGTTCTTTCACCCACATTCTCTCACACACGAGTGCATTCTTTCACCCCATTCCCTCACACACGTGTGCATTCTTTCACCCCCAGACTCTCTCACACATGTGTGCATTCTTTCACCCCATTCTCTCACACACCTGTGCATTCTTTCACCACCATTCTGTCACACACTCATGTGCATTCTTTCACCCCATTCTCTCACACACTCATCTGCATTCTTTCACCCCATTCTCTCACACACTCGTGTGCATTTCTTCACCCCATTCTCTCACACACTCGTGTGCATTCTTTCACCCCATTCTCTCACACGCGTGTGCCTTATTTCACCCCTGTCCCTCTCACAGACGTGTGCATTCTTTCACCCCATTCTCTTCGCACGTGTGCATTCTTTCACTCCCATTCTCTCACACTCGTGTACATTCTTTCACACCGATTCTCTCAAACACGTGCATTCTTTCACCCACATACTCTCACTCACGTGTGCATTCTTTCACACCGATTCTCTCACACACTTGTCCATTCTTTCACCCCATTCTCTCACACACGTGTGCATTCTTTCACCCACATTCTCTCACTCACGAGTGCATTCGTTCACCCCCAGTCTCTCTCACACATGTGCATTCTTTCACCCCAGTCACTCTCACACACGTGTGCATTCTTTCACCCACATTCTCTCACGTTCGTGTGCTTTCGTTCACCCATTCTGTCACACACACGTGTGCATTCTTTCACCCAGGTCCCTCTCACACACATCTGCATTCTTTCACCCACATTTCTCTCACACACGGGTGCATTTTTCACCGCCATTCTCTCACAAACGTGTGCATTCTTTCACCCCTATTCTCTCCCACAGGTGTGCATTCTTTCTCAACCATTCTCTCACACATGTGTGCATTCTTTCAACCCCATCTCTCTCACACATGTGTGCATTCTTTCACCCCATTCTCTCACACACCTGTGCGTTCATTCACCCCCATTCTCTCACACTTGTGTGCATTCTTTCACCCCATTCTCTCACACACCTGAGCATTCATTCACCCAATTCTCTCACACACGTTTGCGTTCTTTCACCCACATTCTCTCACACACGAGTGCATTCCTTCAACACATTCCCTCACACACGTGTGCATTCTTTCACCCCCAGACTCTCTCACACATGTGTGCATTCTTTCACCCCATTCTCTCACACACCTGTGCATTCTTTCACCACCATTCTGTCACACACACGTGTGCATTCTTTCACCCCATTCTCTCACACACTCATCTGCATTCTTTCACCCCATTCTCTCACACACTCGTGTGCATTTCTTCACCCCATTCTCTCACACACTCGTGTGCATTCTTTCACCCCATTCTCTCACACGCGTGTGCCTTCTTTCACCCCCATTCTCTCACACACGTGTGCATTCTTTCACCCCATTCTCTCACACACGTGTGCATTCTTTCACTCCTGTCCCTCTCACAAACGTGTGCATTCTTTCACCCACATTCACTTACTCACGTGTGCATTCTTTCACCCCCAGTCTCTCTCACACATCTGTGCATTCTTTCACCCCATTCTCTCACACACTCGTGTGCATTCTTTTACCCCATTCTCTCACGCACGTGCGCATTCTGTCACCCCAGTCCCTCTCACACACGTGTGCTTTCTTTCACCCCATTCTCTCACACTCCTGTTCATTCTTTCACCCCCATTCTCTCTCACACACGTGTGCATTCTTTCACCCACATTCTCTCACGTTCGTGTGCATTCGTTCACCCATTCTGTCACACACACGTGAGCATTCTTTCACCCAGGTCCCTCTCACACACATCTGCATTCTTTCACCCCCATTTCTCTCACACACGGGTGCATTTTTCACCGCCATTCTCTCACAAACGTGTGCATTCTTTCTCCCCTATTCTCTCCCACAGGTGTGCATTCTTTCTCAACCATTCTCTCACACATGTGTGCATTCTTTCAACCCCAGTCTCTCTCACACATGTGTGCATTCTTTCACCCCATTCTCTCACACACCTGTGCGTTCATTCACCCCCATTCTCTCACACTTGTGTGCATTCTTTCACCCCATTCTCTCACACACCTGAGCATTCATTCACCCAATTCTCTCACACACGTTTGCGTTCTTTCACCCACATTCTCTCACACACGAGTGCATTCCTTCACCCCATTCCCTCACACACGTGTGCATTCTTTCACCCCCAGACTCTCTCACACGTGTGTGCATTCTTTCACCCCATTCTCTCACACACCTGTGCATTCTTTCACCACCATTCTGTCACACACACGTGTGCATTCTTTCACCCCATTCTCTCACACACTCATCTGCATTCTTTCACCCCATTCTCTCACACACTCGTGTGCATTTCTTCACCCCATTCTCTCACACACTCGTGTGCATTCTTTCACCCCATTCTCTCACACGCGTGTGCCTTCTTTCACCCCTGTCCCTCTCACACACGTGTGCATTCTTTCACCCCATTCTCTGACACTCCTGTTCATTCTTTCACCCACATACTCTCACTCACGTGTGCATTCTTTCACACCGATTCTCTCACACACTTGTCCATTCCTTCACCCCATTCTCTCACACACTCGTGTGCATTCTTTCACCCAATTCTCTCAGACACTCGTGTGCATTCTTTCACCCCATTCTCTCACACACTCGTGTGCATTCTTTCACCCCATTCTCTCACACACGTGCGCATTCATTCACCCACATTCTCTCACTCACGTGTGCATTATTTCACCCCGTTCCCTCACACACGTGTGCATTTTTTCACCCCATTCTCTCACACTCCTGTTCATTCTTTCACCCCCATTCTCTCTCACACACGTGTGCATTCTTTCACCCACATTCACTCACTCACGTGTGCATTCATTCACCCCCAGTCTCTCTCACACATGTGTGCATTTTTTCACCCCATTCTCTCACACACCTGTGCGTTAATTCACCCCCATTCTCTCACACTTGTGTGCATTCTTTCACCCCATTCTCTCACACACCTGAGCATTCATTCACCAATTCTCTCACACACGTTTGCGTTCTTTCACCCACATTCTCTCACACACGAGTGCATTCTTTCACCCCATTCCCTCACACACGTGTGCATTCTTTCACCCCCAGACTCTCTCACACATGTGTGCATTCTTTCACCCCATTCTCTCACACACCTGTGCATTCTTTCACCACCAATCTGTCACACACTCGTGTGCATTCTTTCACCCCATTCTCTCACACACTCATCTGCATTCTTTCACCCCATTCTCTCACACACTCGTGTGCATTTCTTCACCCCATTCTCTCACACACTCGTGTGCATTCTTTCACCCCATTCTCTCACACACACGTGTGCATTCTTTCACCCCATTCTCTCACACTCCTGTTCATTCTTTCACCCCCATTCTCTCTCACACACGTGTGCATTCTTTCACCCACATTCACTCACTCACGTGTGCATTCATTCACCCCCAGTCTCTCTGACACATGTGTGCATTTTTTCACCCCATTCTCTCACACACCTGTGCGTTCATTCACCCCCATTCTCTCACACTTGTGTGCATTCTTTCACCCCATTCTCTCACACACCTGAGCATTCATTCACCAATTCTCTCACACACGTTTGCGTTCTTTCACCCACATTCTCTCACACACGAGTGCATTCTTTCACCCCATTCCCTCACACACGTGTGCATTCTTTCACCCCCAGACTCTCTCACACATGTGTGCATTCTTTCACCCAATTCTCTCACACACCTGTGCATTCTTTCACCACCATTCTGTCACACACTCGTGTGCATTCTTTCACCCCATTCTCTCACACACTCATCTGCATTCTTTCACCCCATTCTCTCACACACTCGTGTGCATTTCTTCACCCCATTCTCTCACACACTCGTGTGCATTCTTTCACCCCATTCTCTCACACGCGTGTGCCTTATTTCACCCCTGTCCCTCTCACACACGTGTGCATTCTTTCACCCCATTCTCTTCACACGTGTGCATTCTTTCACTCCCATTCTCTCACACTCGTGTACATTCTTTCACACCGATTCTCTCAAACACGTGCATTCTTTCACCCACATACTCTCACTCACGTGTGCATTCTTTCACACCGATTCTCTCACACACTTGTCCATTCTTTCACCCCATTCTCTCACACACGTGTGCATTCTTTCACCCACATTCTCTCACTCACGAGTGCATTCGTTCACCCCCAGTCTCTCTCACACATGTGCATTCTTTCACCCCAGTCACTCTCACACACGTGTGCATTCTTTCACCCACATTCTCTCACGTTCGTGTGCTTTCGTTCACCCATTCTGTCACACACACGTGTGCATTCTTTCACCCATGTCCCTCTCACACACATCTGCATTCTTTCACCCACATTTCTCTCACACACGGGTGCATTTTGCACCGCCATTCTCTCACAAACGTGTGCATTCTTTCACCCCTATTCTCTCCCACAGGTGTGCATTCTTTCTCAACCATTCTCTCACACATGTGTGCATTCTTTCAACCCCATCTCTCTCACACATGTGTGCATTCTTTCACCCCATTCTCTCACACACCTGTGCGTTCATTCACCCCCATTCTCTCACACTTGTGTGCATTCTTTCACCCCATTCTCTCACACACCTGAGCATTCATTCACCCAATTCTCTCACACACGTTTGCGTTCTTTCACCCACATTCTCTCACACACGAGTGCATTCCTTCACCCCATTCCCTCACACACGTGTGCATTCTTTCACCCCCAGACTCTCTCACACATGTGTGCATTCTTTCACCCCATTCTCTCACACACCTGTGCATTCTTTCACCACCATTCTGTCACACACACGTGTGCATTCTTTCACCCCATTCTCTCACACACTCATCTGCATTCTTTCACCCCATTCTCTCACACACTCGTATGCATTTCTTCACCCCATTCTCTCACACACTCGTGTGCATTCTTTCACCCCATTCTCTCACACACGTGTGCCTTCTTTCACCCCTGTCCCTCTCACAAACGTGTGCATTCTTTCACCCACATTCACTTACTCACGTGTGCATTCTTTCACCCCCAGTCTCTCTCACACATCTGTGCATTCTTTCACCCCATTCTCTCACACACTCGTGTGCATTCTTTTACCCCATTCTCTCACGCACGTGTGCATTCTGTCACCCCAGTCCCTCTCACACACGTGTGCTTTCTTTCACCCCATTCTCTCACACTCCTGTTCATTCTTTCACCCCCATTCTCTCTCACACACGTGTGCATTCTTTCACCCACATTCTCTCACGTTCGTGTGCATTCGTTCACCCATTCTGTCACACACACGTGAGCATTCTTTCACCCAGGTCCCTCTCACACACATCTGCATTCTTTCACCTCCATTTCTCTCACACACGGGTGCATTTTTCACCGCCATTCTCTCACAAACGTGTGCATTCTTTCTTCCCTATTCTCTCCCACAGGTGTGCATTCTTTCTCAACCATTCTCTCACACATGTGTGCATTCTTTCAACCCCAGTCTCTCTCACACATGTGTGCATTCTTTCACCCCATTCTCTCACACACCTGTGCGTTCATTCACCCCCATTCTCTCACACTTGTGTGCATTCTTTCACCCCATTCTCTCACACACCTGAGCATTCATTCACCCAATTCTCTCACACACGTTTGCGTTCTTTCACCCACATTCTCTCACACACGAGTGCATTCCTTCACCCCATTCCCTCACACACGTGTGCATTCTTTCACCCCCAGACTCTCTCACACGTGTGTGCATTCTTTCACCCCATTCTCTCACACACCTGTGCATTCTTTCACCACCATTCTGTCACACACACGTGTGCATTCTTTCACCCCATTCTCTCACACACTCATCTGCATTCTTTCACCCCATTCTCTCACACACTCGTGTGCATTTCTTCACCCCATTCTCTCACACACTCGTGTGCATTCTTTCACCCCATTCTCTCACACGCGTGTGCCTTCTTTCACCCCTGTCCCTCTCACACACGTGTGCATTCTTTCACCCACATTCACTCACTCACGTGTGCATTCTTTCACCCCCAGTCTCTCTCACACATCTGTGCATTCTTTCACCCCATTCTCTCACACACTCGTGTGCATTCTTTTACCCCATTCTCTCACGCACGTGTGCATTCTGTCACCCCAGTCCCTCTCACACACGTGTGCTTTCTTTCACCCCATTCTCTCACACTCCTGTTCATTCTTTCACCCCCATTCTCTCTCACACACGTGTGCATTCTTTCACCCACATTCACTCCCTCACGTGTGCATTCATTCACCCCTAGTCTCTCTCACACATGTGTGCATTTTTTCACCCCATTCTCTCACACACCTGTGCGTTCATTCACCCCCATTCTCTCACACTTGTGTGCAATCTTTCACCCCATTCTCTCACACACCTGAGCATTCATTCATCAATTCTCTCACACACGTTTGCGTTCTTTCACCCACATTCTCTCACACACGAGTGCATTCTTTCACCCCATTCCCTCACACACGTGTGCATTCTTTCACCCCCAGACTCTCTCACAAATGTGTGCATTCTTTCACCCCATTCTCTCACACACCTGTGCATTCTTTCACCACCATTCTGTCACACACTCGTGTGCATTCTATCACCCCATTCTCTCACACACTCATCTGCATTCTTTCACCCCATTCTCTCACACACTCGTGTGCATTTCTTCACCCCATTCTCTCACAAACTCGTGTGCATTCTTTCACCCCATTCTCTCACACGCGTGTGCCTTATTTCACCCCTGTCCCTCTCACACACGTGTGCATTCTTTCACCCCATTCTCTTCACACGTGTGCATTCTTTCACTCCCATTCTCTCACACTCGTATACATTCTTTCACACCGATTCTCTCAAACACGTGCATTCTTTCACCCACATACTCTCACTCACGTGTGCATTCTTTCACACCGATTCTCTCACACACTTCTCCATTCTTTCACCCCATTCTCTCACACACGTGTGAATTCTTTCACCCACATTCTCTCACTCACGAGTGCATTCGTTCACCCCCAGTCTCTCTCACACATGTGCATTCTTTCACCCCAGTCACTCTCACACACGTGTGCATTCTTTCACCCACATTCTCTCACGTTCTTGTGCATACTTTCACCCATTCTGTCACACACACGTGTGCATTCTTTCACCCAGGTCCCTCTCACACACGTCTGCATTCTTTCACCCCCATTTCTCTCACACACGGGTGCATTTTTCACCGCCATTCTCTCACACACGTGTGCATTCTTTCACCCCTATTCTCTCCCACAGGTGTGCATTCTTTCTCAACCATTCTCTCACACATGTGTGCATTCTTTCAACCCCAGTCTCTCTCACACATGTGTGCATTCTTTCACCCCCTTCTCGCACACACCTGTGCGTTCATTCACCCCCATTCTCTCACACTTGTGTGCATTCTTTCACCCCATTCTCTCACACACCTGAGCATTCATTCACCCAATTCTCTCACACACGTTTGCGTTCTTTCACCCACATTCTCTCACACACGAGTGCATTCCTTCACCCCATTCCCTCACACACGTGTGCATTCTTTCACCCTCAGACTCTCTCACACATGTGTGCATTCTTTCACCCCATTCTCTCACACACCTGTGCATTCTTTCACCACCATTCTGTCACACGCTCGTGTGCATTCTTTCACCCCATTCTCTCACACACTCGTGTGCATTTCTTCACCCCATTCTCTCACACACTCGTGCGCATTCTTTCACCCCATTCTCTCACACGCGTGTGCCTTCTTTCACCCCTGTCCCTCTCACACACTTGTGCATTCTTTCACCCACATTTACTCACTCACGTGTGCATTCTTTCACCCCCAGTCTCTCTCACACATCTGTGCATTCTTTCACCCCATTCTCTCACACACTCGTGTGCATTCTTTCACCCCATTCTCTCATGCACGTGTGCATTCTGTCACCCCAGTCCCTCTCACACACGTGTGCTTTCTTTCACCCACATTCTCTCACTCACGTGTGCATTCTTTCACCCCCAGTCTCTCTCACACATCTGTGCATTCTTTCACCCCATTCTCTCACACAATCGTGTGCATTCTTTCACCCCATTCACTCACACACTCGTGTGCATTCTTTTACCCCATTCTCTCACGCATGTGTGCATTCTGTCACCCCAGTCCCTCTCACGCACGTGTGCTTTCTTTCACCCCCATTCTCTCACACACTCATGTGCATTCTTTCACCCCATTCTCTCACACACTCGTGTGCATTCTTTCACCCCATTCCCTCACACACTTGTGCTTTCTTTCACCCCCATTCTCTCACACACTCATGTGCATTCTTTCACCCCATTCTCTCACACACTCGTGTGCATTCTTTCACCCCATTCCCTCACACACTTGTGCATTCTTTCACACCGATTCTCTCACACACTTGTCCATTCTTTCACCCCATTCTCTCACACACGTGTGCATTCTTTTACCCACATTCTCTCACTCACGAGTGCAATCGTTCACCCCCAGTCTCTCTCACACATGTGCATTCTTTCACCCCAGTCCCTCTCACACACGTGTGCATTCTTTCACCCACATTCTCTCATGTTCGTGTGCATTCTTTCACCCATTCTGTCACACACACGTTTGCGTTCTTTCACCCACATTCTCTCACACACGAGTGCATTCTTTCACCCCATTCCCTCACACAGGTGTGCATTCTTTCAGCTCCAGACTCTCTCACACACTCGTCTGCATTCTTTCACCCCATTCTCTCACACTCGTGTGCATTCTTTCACCCCATTCTCTCACACACGTGTGCATTCTTTCACCCCTGTCCCTCTCACACACGTGTGCATTCTTTCACCCACATTCACTCACTCAGGTGTGCATTCTTTCACCCCAGTCCCTCTCACACACGTGTGCATTCTTTCACCCACATTCTCTCACACACGTGTGCATTCTTTCACCCCTGTCACACTCACACACGTGTGCATTCTTTCACCCACATTCACTCACTCACGTGTGCATTCTTTCACCCCAGTCCCTCTCACACACGTGTGCATTCTTTCACCCACATTCTCTCATGTTCGTGTGCATTCTTTCACCCATTCTGTCACACACACGTGTGCATTCTTTCACCCAGGTCCCTCTCACACACGTCTGCATTCTTTCACCCCCATTCTCTCACACTTGTGTGCATTCTTTCACCCCATTCTCTCACACACCTGAGCATTCATTCACCCCATTCTCTCACACACGTTTGCGTTCTTTCACCCACATTCTCTCACACACGAGTGCATTCTTTCACCCCATTCCCTCACACAGGTGTGCATTCTTTCAGCTCCAGACTCTCTCACACACTCGTCTGCATTCTTTCACCCCATTCTCTCACACACCTGTGCATTCTTTCACCACCATTCTGTCACACACTCGTGTGCATTCTTTCACCCCATTCTCTCACACACTCGTGTGCATTCTTTCACCCCATTCTCTCACACACTCGTCTGCATTCTTTCACCCCATTCTCTCACACACTCGTGTGCATTCTTTCACCCCATTCTCTCACACACGTGTGCATTCTTTCACCCCTGTCCCTCTCACACACGTGTGCATTCTTTCACCCACATTCACTCACTCACGTGTGCATTCTTTCACCCACATTCACTCACTCACGTGTGCATTCTTTCACCCCCAGTCTCTCTCACACATGTGTGCATTTTTCACCCCATTCTCTCACACACTCGTGTGCATTCTTTCACCACATTCTCTCGCACACGTGTACATTCATTCTCCCACATTCTCTCACTCACGTGTGTATTCTTTCAAGCCCAGTCTCTCTCACACATCTGTGCATTCTTTCACCCCATTCTCTCACACACTCGTGTGCATTCTTTCACCCCATTCTCGCACACACTCGTGTGCATTCTTTCACCCCATTCTCTCACACACTCGTCTGCATTCTTTCACCCCATTCTCTCACACACTCGTGTGCATTCTTTCACCCCATTCTCTCACACACGTGTGCATTCTTTCACCCCTGTCCCTCTCACATACGTGTGCATTCTTTCACCCACATTCACTCACTCACGTGTGCATTCTTTCACACCCAGTCTCTCTCACACATGTGTGCATTTTTCACCCCATTCTCTCACACACTCGTGTGCATTCTTTCACCACATTCTCTCGCACACGTGTACATTCATTCACCCAATTCTCTCACACACGTTTGCGTTCTTTCACCCACATTCTCTCACACACGAGTGCATTCTTTCACCCCATTCCCTCACACAGGTGTGCATTCTTTCAGCTCCAGACTCTCTCACACAAGTGTGCATTCTTTCACCCCATTCTCTCACACACCTGTGCATTCTTTCACCACCATTCTGTCACACACTCGTGTGCATTCTTTCACCCCATTCTCTCACACACTCGTGTGCATTCTTTCACCCCATTCTCTCACACACTCGTCTGCATTCTTTCACCCCATTCTCTCACACACTCGTGTGCATTCTTTCACCCCATTCTCTCACACACGTGTGCATTCTTTCACCCCTGTCCCTCTCACATACGTGTGCATTCTTTCACCCACATTCACTCACTCACGTGTGCATTCTTTCACCCCCAGTCTCTCTCACACATGTGTGCATTTTTCACCCCATTCTCTCACACACTCGTGTGCATTCTTTCACCACATTCTCTCGCACACGTGTACATTCATTCTCCCACATTCTCTCACTCACGTGTGTATTCTTTCAAGCCCAGTCTCTCTCACACATCTGTGCATTCTTTCACCCCATTCTCTCACACACTCGTGTGCATTCTTTCACCCCATTCTCTCACACACTCGTGTGCATTCTTTCACCCATTCTCTCACACACACGTGTGCATTCTTTCACCCCAGTCCCTCTCACACACGTTTGCATTCTTCCACCCCCATTTTCTCACACACATGTGTGCATTCTTTCACCCATTCTCTCACACAAGTGTGTATTCTTTCACCCCCATTCTCTCGCGCAAGTGTGTATTCTTTCACCCGTTCCCTCACACACTTGTGCATTCTTTCAACCCCAGTCTCTCTCACACATGTGTGCATTCTTTCACCTCATTCTCTAAAACTCCTGTGCATTCTTTCACCCCATTCTCTCACACACCTGAGCATTCATTCACCCAATTCTCTCACACAAGTTCGCATTCTTTCACCCCCAGACTTTCTCACACTCGTGTGCATTCTTTCACCCCATTCCCTCACACACGTGTGCATTCTTTCACCCATTCTCTCACACACACGTGTGCATTCTTTCACCCCAGTCCCTCTCAGACACGTGTGCATTCTTTCACCCCATTCACTCTCACACTCGTGTACATTCTTTCACACCCATTCTCTCACACTCATGTGCATTCTTTCACCCCATTCTCTCAGACACCTGAGCATTCATTCAACCAATTCTCTCACACACGTTTGCATTCTTTCACCCACATTCTCTCAATCACGTGTGCATTCTTTCACCCCCAGACTCTCTCCCACAGGTGTGCATTCTTTCTCAACCATTCTCTCACACATGTGTGCATTCTTTCAACCCCAGTCTCTCTCACACATGTGTGCATTCTTTCACCCCATTCTCGCACACACCTGTGCGTTCATTCACCCCCATTCTCTCACACTTGTGTGCATTCTTTCACCCCATTCCCTCACACAGGTGTGCATTCTTTCAGCTCCAGACTCTCTCACACAAGTGTGCATTCTTTCACCCCATTCTCTCACACACCTGTGCATTCTTTCACCACCATTCTGTCACACACTCGTGTGCATTCTTTCACCCCATTCTCTCACACACTCGTGTGCATTCTTTCACCCCATTCTCTCACACACTCGTCTGCATTCTTTCACCCCATTCTCTCACACACTCGTGTGCATTCTTTCACCCCATTCTCTCACACACGTGTGCATTCTTTCACCCCTGTCCCTCTCACATACGTGTGCATTCTTTCACCCACATTCACTCACTCACGTGTGCATTCTTTCACCCCCAGTCTCTCTCACACATGTGTGCATTCTTTCACCACATTCTCTCGCACACGTGTACATTCATTCTCCCACATTCTCTCACTCACGTGTGTATTCTTTCAAGCCCAGTCTCTCTCACACATCTGTGCATTCTTTCACCCCATTCTCTCACACACTCGTGTGCATTCTTTCACCCCATTCTCTCACACACTCGTGTGCATTCTTTCACCCATTCTCTCACACACACGTGTGCATTCTTTCACCCCAGTCCCTCTCACACACGTTTGCATTCTTCCACCCCCATTTTCTCACACACATGTGTGCATTCTTTCACCCATTCTCTCACACAAGTGTGTATTCTTTCACCCCCATTCTCTCGCGCAAGTGTGTATTCTTTCACCCGTTCCCTCACACACTTGTGCATTCTTTCAACCCCAGTCTCTCTCACACATGTGTGCATTCTTTCACCTCATTCTCTAAAACTCCTGTGCATTCTTTCACCCCATTCTCTCACACACCTGAGCATTCATTCACCCAATTCTCTCACACAAGTTCGCATTCTTTCACCCCCAGACTTTCTCACACTCGTGTGCATTCTTTCACCCCATTCCCTCACACACGTGTGCATTCTTTCACCCATTCTCTCACACACACGTGTGCATTCTTTCACCCCAGTCCCTCTCAGACACGTGTGCATTCTTTCACCCCATTCACTCTCACACTCGTGTACATTCTTTCACACCCATTCTCTCACACTCATGTGCATTCTTTCACCCCATTCTCTCAGACACCTGAGCATTCATTCAACCAATTCTCTCACACACGTTTGCATTCTTTCACCCACATTCTCTCAATCACGTGTGCATTCTTTCACCCCCAGACTCTCTCCCACAGGTGTGCATTCTTTCTCAACCATTCTCTCACACATGTGTGCATTCTTTCAACCCCAGTCTCTCTCACACATGTGTGCATTCTTTCACCCCCTTCTCGCACACACCTGTGCGTTCATTCACCCCCATTCTCTCACACTTGTGTGCATTCTTTCACCCCATTCTCTCACACACCTGAGCATTCATTCACCCAATTCTCTCACACACGTTTGCGTTCTTTCACCCACATTCTCTCACACACGAGTGCATTCCTTCACCCCATTCCCTCACACACGTGTGCATTCTTTCACCCTCAGACTCTCTCACACATGTGTGCATTCTTTCACCCCATTCTCTCACACACCTGTGCATTCTTTCACCACCATTCTGTCACACGCTCGTGTGCATTCTTTCACCCCATTCTCTCACACACTCGTGTGCATTTCTTCACCCCATTCTCTCACACACTCGTGCGCATTCTTTCACCCCATTCTCTCACACGCGTGTGCCTTCTTTCACCCCTGTCCCTCTCACACACTTGTGCATTCTTTCACCCACATTTACTCACTCACGTGTGCATTCTTTCACCCCCAGTCTCTCTCACACATCTGTGCATTCTTTCACCCCATTCTCTCACACACTCGTGTGCATTCTTTCACCCCATTCTCTCATGCACGTGTGCATTCTGTCACCCCAGTCCCTCTCACACACGTGTGCTTTCTTTCACCCACATTCTCTCACTCACGTGTGCATTCTTTCACCCCCAGTCTCTCTCACACATCTGTGCATTCTTTCACCCCATTCTCTCACACAATCGTGTGCATTCTTTCACCCCATTCACTCACACACTCGTGTGCATTCTTTTACCCCATTCTCTCACGCATGTGTGCATTCTGTCACCCCAGTCCCTCTCACGCACGTGTGCTTTCTTTCACCCCCATTCTCTCACACACTCATGTGCATTCTTTCACCCCATTCTCTCACACACTCGTGTGCATTCTTTCACCCCATTCCCTCACACACTTGTGCTTTCTTTCACCCCCATTCTCTCACACACTCATGTGCATTCTTTCACCCCATTCTCTCACACACTCGTGTGCATTCTTTCACCCCATTCCCTCACACACTTGTGCATTCTTTCACACCGATTCTCTCACACACTTGTCCATTCTTTCACCCCATTCTCTCACACACGTGTGCATTCTTTTACCCCACATTCTCTCACTCACGAGTGCAATCGTTCACCCCCAGTCTCTCTCACACATGTGCATTCTTTCACCCCAGTCCCTCTCACACACGTGTGCATTCTTTCACCCACATTCTCTCATGTTCGTGTGCATTCTTTCACCCATTCTGTCACACACACGTTTGCGTTCTTTCACCCACATTCTCTCACACACGAGTGCATTCTTTCACCCCATTCCCTCACACAGGTGTGCATTCTTTCAGCTCCAGACTCTCTCACACACTCGTCTGCATTCTTTCACCCCATTCTCTCACACACCTGTGCATTCTTTCACCACCATTCTGTCACACACTCGTGTGCATTCTTTCACCCCATTCTCTCACACACTCGTGTGCATTCTTTCACCCCATTCTCTCACACACTCGTCTGCATTCTTTCACCCCATTCTCTCACACACTCGTGTGCATTCTTTCACCCCATTCTCTCACACACGTGTGCATTCTTTCACCCCTGTCCCTCTCACACACGTGTGCATTCTTTCACCCACATTCACTCACTCAGGTGTGCATTCTTTCACCCCAGTCCCTCTCACACACGTGTGCATTCTTTCACCCACATTCTCTCACACACGTGTGCATTCTTTCACCCCTGTCCCTCTCACACACGTGTGCATTCTTTCACCCACATTCACTCACTCACGTGTGCATTCTTTCACCCCAGTCCCTCTCACACACGTGTGCATTCTTTCACCCACATTCTCTCATGTTCGTGTGCATTCTTTCACCCATTCTGTCACACACACGTGTGCATTCTTTCACCCAGGTCCCTCTCACACACGTCTGCATTCTTTCACCCCCATTCTCTCACACTTGTGTGCATTCTTTCACCCCATTCTCTCACACACCTGAGCATTCATTCACCCCATTCTCTCACACACGTTTGCGTTCTTTCACCCACATTCTCTCACACACGAGTGCATTCTTTCACCCCATTCCCTCACACAGGTGTGCATTCTTTCAGCTCCAGACTCTCTCACACACTCGTCTGCATTCTTTCACCCCATTCTCTCACACACCTGTGCATTCTTTCACCACCATTCTGTCACACACTCGTGTGCATTCTTTCACCCCATTCTCTCACACACTCGTGTGCATTCTTTCACCCCATTCTCTCACACACTCGTCTGCATTCTTTCACCCCATTCTCTCACACACTCGTGTGCATTCTTTCACCCCATTCTCTCACACACGTGTGCATTCTTTCACCCCTGTCCCTCTCACACACGTGTGCATTCTTTCACCCACATTCACTCACTCACGTGTGCATTCTTTCACCCACATTCACTCACTCACGTGTGCATTCTTTCACCCCCAGTCTCTCTCACACATGTGTGCATTTTTCACCCCATTCTCTCACACACTCGTGTGCATTCTTTCACCACATTCTCTCGCACACGTGTACATTCATTCTCCCACATTCTCTCACTCACGTGTGTATTCTTTCAAGCCCAGTCTCTCTCACACATCTGTGCATTCTTTCACCCCATTCTCTCACACACTCGTGTGCATTCTTTCACCCCATTCTCGCACACACTCGTGTGCATTCTTTCACCCATTCTCTCACACACACGTGTGCATTCTTTCACCCCAGTCCCTCTCACACACGTTTGCATTCTTTCACCCATTCTCTCTCACAAGTGTGTATTCTTTCACCCCCATTCTCTCGCGCAAGTGTGTATTCTTTCACCCGTTCCCTCACACACTTGTGCATTCTTTCAACCCCAGTCTCTCTCACACATGTGTGCATTCTTTCACCTCATTCTCTAAAACTCCTGTGCATTCTTTCACCCCATTCTCTCACACACCTGAGCATTCATTCACCCAATTCTCTCACACACGTTTGCGTTCTTTCACCCACATTCTCTCACACACGAGTGCATTCTTTCACCCCATTCCCTCACACAGGTGTGCATTCTTTCAGCTCCAGACTCTCTCACACAAGTGTGCATTCTTTCACCCCATTCTCTCACACACCTGTGCATTCTTTCACCACCATTCTGTCACACACTCGTGTGCATTCTTTCACCCCATTCTCTCACACACTCGTGTGCATTCTTTCACCCCATTCTCTCACACACTCGTCTGCATTCTTTCACCCCATTCTCTCACACACTCGTGTGCATTCTTTCACCCCATTCTCTCACACACGTGTGCATTCTTTCACCCCTGTCCCTCTCACATACGTGTGCATTCTTTCACCCACATTCACTCACTCACGTGTGCATTCTTTCACCCCCAGTCTCTCTCACACATGTGTGCATTTTTCACCCCATTCTCTCACACACTCGTGTGCATTCTTTCACCACATTCTCTCGCACACGTGTACATTCATTCACCCAATTCTCTCACACACGTTTGCGTTCTTTCACCCACATTCTCTCACACACGAGTGCATTCTTTCACCCCATTCCCTCACACAGGTGTGCATTCTTTCAGCTCCAGACTCTCTCACACAAGTGTGCATTCTTTCACCCCATTCTCTCACACACCTGTGCATTCTTTCACCACCATTCTGTCACACACTCGTGTGCATTCTTTCACCCCATTCTCTCACACACTCGTGTGCATTCTTTCACCCCATTCTCTCACACACTCGTCTGCATTCTTTCACCCCATTCTCTCACACACTCGTGTGCATTCTTTCACCCCATTCTCTCACACACGTGTGCATTCTTTCACCCCTGTCCCTCTCACATACGTGTGCATTCTTTCACCCACATTCACTCACTCACGTGTGCATTCTTTCACCCCCAGTCTCTCTCACACATGTGTGCATTTTTCACCCCATTCTCTCACACACTCGTGTGCATTCTTTCACCACATTCTCTCGCACACGTGTACATTCATTCTCCCACATTCTCTCACTCACGTGTGTATTCTTTCAAGCCCAGTCTCTCTCACACATCTGTGCATTCTTTCACCCCATTCTCTCACACACTCGTGTGCATTCTTTCACCCCATTCTCTCACACACTCGTGTGCATTCTTTCACCCATTCTCTCACACACACGTGTGCATTCTTTCACCCCAGTCCCTCTCACACACGTTTGCATTCTTCCACCCCCATTTTCTCACACACATGTGTGCATTCTTTCACCCATTCTCTCACACAAGTGTGTATTCTTTCACCCCCATTCTCTCGCGCAAGTGTGTATTCTTTCACCCGTTCCCTCACACACTTGTGCATTCTTTCAACCCCAGTCTCTCTCACACATGTGTGCATTCTTTCACCTCATTCTCTAAAACTCCTGTGCATTCTTTCACCCCATTCTCTCACACACCTGAGCATTCATTCACCCAATTCTCTCACACAAGTTCGCATTCTTTCACCCCCAGACTTTCTCACACTCGTGTGCATTCTTTCACCCCATTCCCTCACACACGTGTGCATTCTTTCACCCATTCTCTCACACACACGTGTGCATTCTTTCACCCCAGTCCCTCTCAGACACGTGTGCATTCTTTCACCCCATTCACTCTCACACTCGTGTACATTCTTTCACACCCATTCTCTCACACTCATGTGCATTCTTTCACCCCATTCTCTCAGACACCTGAGCATTCATTCAACCAATTCTCTCACACACGTTTGCATTCTTTCACCCACATTCTCTCAATCACGTGTGCATTCTTTCACCCCCAGACTCTCTCCCACAGGTGTGCATTCTTTCTCAACCATTCTCTCACACATGTGTGCATTCTTTCAACCCCAGTCTCTCTCACACATGTGTGCATTCTTTCACCCCATTCTCGCACACACCTGTGCGTTCATTCACCCCCATTCTCTCACACTTGTGTGCATTCTTTCACCCCATTCTCTCACACACCTGAGCATTCATTCACCCAATTCTCTCACACACGTTTGCGTTCTTTCACCCACATTCTCTCACACACGAGTGCATTCCTTCACCCCATTCCCTCACACACGTGTGCATTCTTTCACCCTCAGACTCTCTCACACATGTGTGCATTCTTTCACCCCATTCTCTCACACACCTGTGCATTCTTTCACCACCATTCTGTCACACGCTCGTGTGCATTCTTTCACCCCATTCTCTCACACACTCGTGTGCATTTCTTCACCCCATTCTCTCACACACTCGTGCGCATTCTTTCACCCCATTCTCTCACACGCGTGTGCCTTCTTTCACCCCTGTCCCTCTCACACACTTGTGCATTCTTTCACCCACATTTACTCACTCACGTGTGCATTCTTTCACCCCCAGTCTCTCTCACACATCTGTGCATTCTTTCACCCCATTCTCTCACACACTCGTGTGCATTCTTTCACCCCATTCTCTCATGCACGTGTGCATTCTGTCACCCCAGTCCCTCTCACACACGTGTGCTTTCTTTCACCCACATTCTCTCACTCACGTGTGCATTCTTTCACCCCCAGTCTCTCTCACACATCTGTGCATTCTTTCACCCCATTCTCTCACACAATCGTGTGCATTCTTTCACCCCATTCACTCACACACTCGTGTGCATTCTTTTACCCCATTCTCTCACGCATGTGTGCATTCTGTCACCCCAGTCCCTCTCACGCACGTGTGCTTTCTTTCACCCCCATTCTCTCACACACTCATGTGCATTCTTTCACCCCATTCTCTCACACACTCGTGTGCATTCTTTCACCCCATTCCCTCACACACTTGTGCTTTCTTTCACCCCCATTCTCTCACACACTCATGTGCATTCTTTCACCCCATTCTCTCACACACTCGTGTGCATTCTTTCACCCCATTCCCTCACACACTTGTGCATTCTTTCACACCGATTCTCTCACACACTTGTCCATTCTTTCACCCCATTCTCTCACACACGTGTGCATTCTTTTACCCACATTCTCTCACTCACGAGTGCAATCGTTCACCCCCAGTCTCTCTCACACATGTGCATTCTTTCACCCCAGTCCCTCTCACACACGTGTGCATTCTTTCACCCACATTCTCTCATGTTCGTGTGCATTCTTTCACCCATTCTGTCACACACACGTTTGCGTTCTTTCACCCACATTCTCTCACACACGAGTGCATTCTTTCACCCCATTCCCTCACACAGGTGTGCATTCTTTCAGCTCCAGACTCTCTCACACACTCGTCTGCATTCTTTCACCCCATTCTCTCACACACCTGTGCATTCTTTCACCACCATTCTGTCACACACTCGTGTGCATTCTTTCACCCCATTCTCTCACACACTCGTGTGCATTCTTTCACCCCATTCTCTCACACACTCGTCTGCATTCTTTCACCCCATTCTCTCACACACTCGTGTGCATTCTTTCACCCCATTCTCTCACACACGTGTGCATTCTTTCACCCCTGTCCCTCTCACACACGTGTGCATTCTTTCACCCACATTCACTCACTCAGGTGTGCATTCTTTCACCCCAGTCCCTCTCACACACGTGTGCATTCTTTCACCCACATTCTCTCACACACGTGTGCATTCTTTCACCCCTGTCCCTCTCACACACGTGTGCATTCTTTCACCCACATTCACTCACTCACGTGTGCATTCTTTCACCCCAGTCCCTCTCACACACGTGTGCATTCTTTCACCCACATTCTCTCATGTTCGTGTGCATTCTTTCACCCATTCTGTCACACACACGTGTGCATTCTTTCACCCAGGTCCCTCTCACACACGTCTGCATTCTTTCACCCCCATTCTCTCACACTTGTGTGCATTCTTTCACCCCATTCTCTCACACACCTGAGCATTCATTCACCCCATTCTCTCACACACGTTTGCGTTCTTTCACCCACATTCTCTCACACACGAGTGCATTCTTTCACCCCATTCCCTCACACAGGTGTGCATTCTTTCAGCTCCAGACTCTCTCACACACTCGTCTGCATTCTTTCACCCCATTCTCTCACACACCTGTGCATTCTTTCACCACCATTCTGTCACACACTCGTGTGCATTCTTTCACCCCATTCTCTCACACACTCGTGTGCATTCTTTCACCCCATTCTCTCACACACTCGTCTGCATTCTTTCACCCCATTCTCTCACACACTCGTGTGCATTCTTTCACCCCATTCTCTCACACACGTGTGCATTCTTTCACCCCTGTCCCTCTCACACACGTGTGCATTCTTTCACCCACATTCACTCACTCACGTGTGCATTCTTTCACCCACATTCACTCACTCACGTGTGCATTCTTTCACCCCCAGTCTCTCTCACACATGTGTGCATTTTTCACCCCATTCTCACACACACTCGTGTGCATTCTTTCACCACATTCTCTCGCACACGTGTACATTCATTCTCCCACATTCTCTCACTCACGTGTGTATTCTTTCAAGCCCAGTCTCTCTCACACATCTGTGCATTCTTTCACCCCATTCTCTCACACACTCGTGTGCATTCTTTCACCCCATTCTCGCACACACTCGTGTGCATTCTTTCACCCATTCTCTCACACACACGTGTGCATTCTTTCACCCCAGTCCCTCTCACACACGTTTGCATTCTTTCACCCATTCTCTCTCACAAGTGTGTATTCTTTCACCCCCATTCTCTCGCGCAAGTGTGTATTCTTTCACCCGTTCCCTCACACACTTGTGCATTCTTTCAACCCCAGTCTCTCTCACACATGTGTGCATTCTTTCACCTCATTCTCTAAAACTCCTGTGCATTCTTTCACCCCATTCTCTCACACACCTGAGCATTCATTCACCCAATTCTCTCACACACGTTTGCGTTCTTTCACCCACATTCTCTCACACACGAGTGCATTCTTTCACCCCATTCCCTCACACAGGTGTGCATTCTTTCAGCTCCAGACTCTCTCACACAAGTGTGCATTCTTTCACCCCATTCTCTCACACACCTGTGCATTCTTTCACCACCATTCTGTCACACACTCGTGTGCATTCTTTCACCCCATTCTCTCACACACTCGTGTGCATTCTTTCACCCCATTCTCTCACACACTCGTCTGCATTCTTTCACCCCATTCTCTCACACACTCGTGTGCATTCTTTCACCCCATTCTCTCACACACGTGTGCATTCTTTCACCCCTGTCCCTCTCACATACGTGTGCATTCTTTCACCCACATTCACTCACTCACGTGTGCATTCTTTCACCCCCAGTCTCTCTCACACATGTGTGCATTTTTCACCCCATTCTCTCACACACTCGTGTGCATTCTTTCACCACATTCTCTCGCACACGTGTACATTCATTCACCCAATTCTCTCACACACGTTTGCGTTCTTTCACCCACATTCTCTCACACACGAGTGCATTCTTTCACCCCATTCCCTCACACAGGTGTGCATTCTTTCAGCTCCAGACTCTCTCACACAAGTGTGCATTCTTTCACCCCATTCTCTCACACACCTGTGCATTCTTTCACCACCATTCTGTCACACACTCGTGTGCATTCTTTCACCCCATTCTCTCACACACTCGTGTGCATTCTTTCACCCCATTCTCTCACACACTCGTCTGCATTCTTTCACCCCATTCTCTCACACACTCGTGTGCATTCTTTCACCCCATTCTCTCACACACGTGTGCATTCTTTCACCCCTGTCCCTCTCACATACGTGTGCATTCTTTCACCCACATTCACTCACTCACGTGTGCATTCTTTCACCCCCAGTCTCTCTCACACATGTGTGCATTTTTCACCCCATTCTCTCACACACTCGTGTGCATTCTTTCACCACATTCTCTCGCACACGTGTACATTCATTCTCCCACATTCTCTCACTCACGTGTGTATTCTTTCAAGCCCAGTCTCTCTCACACATCTGTGCATTCTTTCACCCCATTCTCTCACACACTCGTGTGCATTCTTTCACCCCATTCTCTCACACACTCGTGTGCATTCTTTCACCCATTCTCTCACACACACGTGTGCATTCTTTCACCCCAGTCCCTCTCACACACGTTTGCATTCTTCCACCCCCATTTTCTCACACACATGTGTGCATTCTTTCACCCATTCTCTCACACAAGTGTGTATTCTTTCACCCCCATTCTCTCGCGCAAGTGTGTATTCTTTCACCCGTTCCCTCACACACTTGTGCATTCTTTCAACCCCAGTCTCTCTCACACATGTGTGCATTCTTTCACCTCATTCTCTAAAACTCCTGTGCATTCTTTCACCCCATTCTCTCACACACCTGAGCATTCATTCACCCAATTCTCTCACACAAGTTCGCATTCTTTCACCCCCAGACTTTCTCACACTCGTGTGCATTCTTTCACCCCATTCCCTCACACACGTGTGCATTCTTTCACCCATTCTCTCACACACACGTGTGCATTCTTTCACCCCATTCTTTCACACACTCGTGTGCATTCTTTCACCACATTCTCTCACACACTCGTGTGCATTCTTTCACCCCATTCTCTCACACACCTGAGCATTCATTCACCCCATTCTCTCACACACGTTTGCATTCGCTCACCCAATTCTCTCACACACGTGTGCATTCTTTCACCCCATTCTCTCTCACGCGTGTGCATTTGTTCACTCCCATTCTCGCACACACTTGTGCAATCATTTACAACGATTCTCTCACACACTTGTCCATTCCTTCACCCCCAGTATCTCTCACACACGTTTGCATTCTTTCACCCTCATTCTCTCACTGACGTATGCATTCTTTCACCCCAGTCCCTCACACACGTGTGCATTCTTTCACCCCCAGACTCTCTCACACATGTGTGCATTCTTTCACCCCATTCTCTCACACACCTGTGCATTCTTTCACCCCCATTCTCTCACACACTCGTGTGCAATCTTTCATTCCATTCTTCACACACTCATGTGCATTCTTTCACCCCCATTCTCTCACACACGTGTGCATTCTTTCACCCCTGTCCCTCTCACACACGTGTGCATTCTTTCACCCAAATTCTCTCACGCACGTGTGCATTCTTTCATCCCATTCCCTCACACACGTGTGCATTATTTCACCCCCTGTCTCTCTCACACATGTGTGCATTCTTTCACCCCATTCTCTCACACACCTGTGGATTTTTTCACCCCCATTCTCTCACACACTCATGTGCATTCTTTCACCCCATTCTCTCACACACTCGTGTGCATTCTTTCACCCCATTCCCTCACACACTTGTGCATTCTTTCACCCCATTCTCTCACACACGTGTGCATTCTTTCACACCGATTCTCTCACACACTTGTCCATTCTTTCACCCCATTCTCTCACTCACGAGTGCATTCGTTCACCCCCAGTCTCTCTCACACATGTGCATTCTTTCACACCAGTCCCTCTCACACACGTGTGCATTCTTTCACCCACATTCTCTCACATTCGTGTGCATTCTTTCACCCATCATTCTCTCACACACTCGTGTGCATTCTTTCACCCCATTCTCTCACACACTCATGTGCATTCTTTCACCCCATTCTCTCACACTCATGCGCATTCTTTCACCCCATTCTCTCAGACACCTGAGCATTCATTCAACCAATTCTCTCACACACGTGTGCATTCTATCACCCCATTCTCTCACACTCACGTGTGCATTCTTTCACCCCGTTCCCTCACACACATGTGCATTCTTTCAACCCCAGACTCTCTCACACACGTGTGCATTCTTTCACCCCTGTCCCTCTCACACACGTGTGCATTCTTTCACCCACATTCACTCACTCACGTGTGCATTCTTTCACCCCATTCTCTCACGCACGTCTGCTTTCTTTCACCCACATTCTCTCACTCACGTGTGCATTCTTTCACTCATTCTCTCACACACACGTGTGCATTCTTTCACCCCAGTCCCTCTCAGACACGTGTGCATTCTTTCACCCCATTCTCTCTCACACGTGTGCATTCTTTCACCCCCATTCTCTCACACTCGTGTACATTCTTTCACACCGATTCTCTCACACACGTGCATTCTTTCACCCCCATTCTCTCACACTCATGTGCATTCTTTCACCCCATTCTCTCAGACACCTGAGCATTCATTCAACCAATTCTCTCACACACATTTGCATTCTTTCACCCACATTCTCTCAATCACGTGTGCATTCTTTCACCCCCAGACTCTCTCACACATGTGTGCATTCTTTCACCCCATTCTCTCACACACCTGTGCATTCTTTCACCCATCATTCTCTCACACACTCGTGTGCATTCTTTCACCCCATTCTCTCACACACTCATGTGCATTCTTTCACCCCATTCTCTCACACTCATGCGCATTCTTTCACCCCATTCTCTCAGACACCTGAGCATTCATTCAACCAATTCTCTCACACACGTTGGCATTCTTTCACCCACATTCTCTCACTCACGTGTGCATTATTTCACCCCGTTCCCTCACACACGTGTGCATTCTTTCACCCCATTCTCTCACACTCCTGTTCATTCTTTCACCCCCATTCTCTCAAACACTCGTGTGCATTCTTTCACCCAATTCTCTCAGACACTCGTGTGCATTCTTTCACCCCTTTCTCTCACACACTCGTGTGCATTCTTTCACCCCATTCTCTCACACACGTGTGCATTCTTTCACCCCTGTCCCTCTCACACACGTGTGCATTCTTTCACCCCATTCTCTCACACACTCGTGTGCATTCTTTCAACCCATTCTCACACACTCGTGTGCATTCGCTCACCCAATTCTCTCACACACGTGTGCATTCTTTCACCCCATTCTCTCTCACGCGTGTGCATTTGTTCACCCCGATTCTCGCACAATCTTGTGCAATCTTTCACAACGATTCTCTCACACACTTGTCCATTCTTTCACCCCCAGTATCTCTCACACACGTTTGCATTCTTTCACCCACATTCTCTCACTGACGTGTGCATTCGTTCACCCCATTCTTTCACACACTCGTGTGCATTCTTTTACCCCATTCTCTCATGCACGTGTGCATTCTGTCACCCCAGTCCCTCTCACACCCGTGTGCTTTCTTTCACCCACATTCTCTCACTCACGTGTGCATTCTTTCACCCATTCTCTCACACACACCTGTGCATTCTTTCACCCCAGTCCCTCTCAGACACGTGTGCATTCTTTCACCCCATTCACTCTCACACGTGTGCATTCTTTCACCCCCATTCTCTCACACTCGTGTACATTCTTTCACACCGATTCTCTCACACACGTGCATTCTTTCACCCCCATTCTCTCACACTCGTGTACATTCTTTCACACCGATTCTCTCACACACGTGCATTCTTTCACCCCCAATCTCTCACACTCATGTGCATTCTTTCACCCCATTCTCTCAGACACCTGAGCATTCATTCAACCAATTCTCTCACACACGTTTGCATTCTTTCACCCACATTCTCTCAATCACGTGTGCATTATTTCACCCCATTCACTCACACATGTGTGCATTCTTTCACCCCCAGACTCTCTCACACATGTGTGCATTCTTTCACCCCATTCTCTCACACACCTGTGCATTCTTTCACCCCCATTCTCTCACACACTCTTGTGCATTCTTTCACCCCATTCTCTCACACTCATGTGCATTCTTTCACCCCATTCTCTCAGACACCTGAGCATTCATTCAACCAATTCTCTCACACACGTTTGCATTCTTTCACCCACATTCTCTCAATCACGTGTGCATTATTTCACCCCGTTCCCTCACACACGTGTGCATTCTTTCACCCCATTCTCTCACACTCTGGTTCATTCTTTCACCCCCATTCTCTCACACACTCGTGTGCATTCTTTCACCCAATTCTCTCAGACACTCGTGTGCATTCTTTCACCCCATTCTCTCACACACTAGTGTGCATTCTTTCACCCCATCCTCTCACACACGTGCGCATTCATTCACCCACATTCTCTCACTCACGTGTGCATTATTTCACCCCATTCCCTCACACACGTGTGCATTCTTTCACCCCATTCTCTCACACTCCTGTTCATTCTTTCACCCCATTCTCTCACACATGTGTGCATTTTTTCACCCACATTCTTTCACTCACGAGTGCATTCGTTCACCCCCAGTCTCTCTCACACATGTGCATTTGTTCACCCCGATTCTCGCACACTCTTGTGCAATCTTTCACAACGATTCTCTCACACACTTGTCCATTCTTTCACCCCCAGTATCTCTCACACACGTTTGCATTCTTTCACCCACATTCTCTCACTGACGTGTGCATTCGTTCACCCCATTCTTTCACACATTCGTGTGCATTCTTTTACCCCATTCTCTCATGCACGTGTGCATTCTGTCACCCCAGTCCCTCTCACACCCGTGTGCTTTCTTTCACCCACATTCTCTCACACACACCTGTGCATTCTTTCACCCCAGTCCCTCTCAGACACGTGTGCATTCTTTCACCCCATTCACTCTCACACGTGTGCATTCTTTCACCCCCATTCTCTCACACTCGTGTACATTCTTTCACACCGATTCTCTCACACACGTGCATTCTTTCACCCCCATTCTCTCACACTCGTGTACATTCTTTCACACCGATTCTCTCACACACGTGCATTCTTTCACCCCCATTCTCTCACACTCATGTGCATTCTTTCACCCCATTCTCTCAGACACCTGAGCATTCATTCAACCAATTCTCTCACACACGTTTGCATTCTTTCACCCACATTCTCTCAATCACGTGTGCATTATTTCACCCCGTTCCCTCACACACGTGTGCATTCTTTCACCCCATTCTCTCACACTCTGGTTCATTCTTTCACCCCCATTCTCTCACACACTCGTGTGCATTCTTTCACCCAATTCTCTCAGACACTCGTGTGCATTCTTTCACCCCATTCTCTCACACACTCGTGTGCATTCCTTCACCCCATTCCCTCACACACTCGTCTGCCTTCTTTCACCCTATTCTCTCACACACTCGTGTGCAATTTTTCACCCCATTCTCTCACACACTCGTGTACATTCTTTCACCCCATTCTCTCACACACGTGTGCATTCTTTCACCCCTGTCCCTCTCACACACGTGTGCATTCTTTCACCCCATTCTCTCACACACTCGTGTGCATTCTTTCACCCCTGTCCCTCTCACACACGTGTGCATTCTTTCACCCAAGTTCTCTCACTCACGTGTGCATTCTTTCATCCCATTCCCTCACACACGTGTGCATTATTTCACCCCCTGTCTCTCTCACACATGTGTGCATTCTTTCACCCCATTCTCTCACACACCTGTGGATTTTTTCACCCCCATTCTGTCACACACTCATGTGCATTCTTTCACCCCATCCTCTCACACACCTGTGCATTCTTTCACCCCCATGCTCTCACACACTCGTGTGCATTCTTTCATTCCATTCTCTCACACACTCATGTGCATTCTTTCACCCACATTCTCTCACTGACGTGTGCATTCTTTCACCCCATTCCCTCACACACGTGTGCATTCTTTCACCCGCAGACTCTCTCACACGTGTGCATTCTTTCACCCCATTCTCTCACACACCTGTGCATTCTTTCACCCCCATGCTCTCACACACTCGTGTGCATTCTTTCATTCCATTCTCTCACACACTCATGTGCATTCTTTCACCCACATTCTCTCACACACGTGTGCTTTCTTTCACCCCTGTCCCTCTCACACACGTGTGCATTCTTTCACCCAAGTTCTCTCACACACGTGTGCATTATTTCACCCCCTGTCTCTCTCACACATGTGTGCATTCTTTCACCCCATCCTCTCACACACTCGTGTGCATTCTTTCACCCCATTCCCTCACACACTTGTGCATTCTTTCACCCCATTCTCTCACACACGTGTGTATTCGTTCACACCGATTCTCTCACACACTTGTCCATTCTTTCACCCCATTCTCTCACACACGTGTGCATTCTTTCACCCGCATTCTCTCACTCACGAGTGCATTCGTTCACCCCCAGTCTCTCTCACACATGTGCATTCTTTCACCCCAGTCACTCTCACACACGTGTGCATTCTTTCACCCACATCCTCTCACGTTCGTGTGCATTCTTTCACCCATTCTGTCACACACACGTGTGCATTCTTTCACCCAGGTCCCTCTCACACACATCTGCATTCTTTCACCCCCATTTCTCTCACACACGGGTGCATTTTTCACCGCCATTCTCTCACACACGTGTGCATTCTTTCACCCCTATTCTCTCCCACAGGTGTGCATTCTTTCTCAACCATTCTCTCACACATGTGTGCATTCTTTCAACCACAGTCTCTCTCACACATGTGTGCATTCTTTCACCCCATTCTCTCACACACCTGTGCGTTCATTCACCCCCATTCTCTCACACTTGTGTGCATTCTTTCACCCACATTCTCTCACACACGAGTGCATTCTTTCACCCCATTCCCTCACACACGTGTGCATTCTTTCACCCCCAGACTCTCTCACACATGTGTGCATTCTTTCACCCCATTCTCTCACACACTCGTGTGCATTCTTTCACCCCTGTCCCTCTCACACACGTGTGCATTCTTTCACCCAAGTTCTCTCACTCACGTGTGCATTCTTTCATCCCATTCCCTCACACACGTGTGCATTATTTCACCCCCTGTCTCTCTCACACATGTGTGCATTCTTTCACCCCATTCTCTCACACACCTGTGGATTTTTTCACCCCCATTCTGTCACACACTCATGTGCATTCTTTCACCCCATCCTCTCACACACCTGTGCATTCTTTCACCCCCATGCTCTCACACACTCGTGTGCATTCTTTCATTCCATTCTCTCACACACTCATGTGCATTCTTTCACCCACATTCTCTCACTGACGTGTGCATTCTTTCACCCCATTCCCTCACACACGTGTGCATTCTTTCACCCGCAGACTCTCTCACACGTGTGCATTCTTTCACCCCATTCTCTCACACACCTGTGCATTCTTTCACCCCCATGCTCTCACACACTCGTGTGCATTCTTTCATTCCATTCTCTCACACACTCATGTGCATTCTTTCACCCACATTCTCTCACACACGTGTGCTTTCTTTCACCCCTGTCCCTCTCACACACGTGTGCATTCTTTCACCCAAGTTCTCTCACACACGTGTGCATTATTTCACCCCCTGTCTCTCTCACACATGTGTGCATTCTTTCACCCCATCCTCTCACACACTCGTGTGCATTCTTTCACCCCATTCCCTCACACACTTGTGCATTCTTTCACCCCATTCTCTCACACACGTGTGTATTCGTTCACACCGATTCTCTCACACACTTGTCCATTCTTTCACCCCATTCTCTCACACACGTGTGCATTCTTTCACCCGCATTCTCTCACTCACGAGTGCATTCGTTCACCCCCAGTCTCTCTCACACATGTGCATTCTTTCACCCCAGTCACTCTCACACACGTGTGCATTCTTTCACCCACATCCTCTCACGTTCGTGTGCATTCTTTCACCCATTCTGTCACACACACGTGTGCATTCTTTCACCCAGGTCCCTCTCACACACATCTGCATTCTTTCACCCCCATTTCTCTCACACACGGGTGCATTTTTCACTGCCATTCTCTCACACACGTGTGCATTCTTTCACCCCTATTCTCTCCCACAGGTGTGCATTCTTTCTCAACCATTCTCTCACACATGTGTGCATTCTTTCAACCACAGTCTCTCTCACACATGTGTGCATTCTTTCACCCCATTCTCTCACACACCTGTGCGTTCATTCACCCCCATTCTCTCACACTTGTGTGCATTCTTTCACCCACATTCTCTCACACACGAGTGCATTCTTTCACCCCATTCCCTCACACACGTGTGCATTCTTTCACCCCCAGACTCTCTCACACATGTGTGCATTCTTTCACCCCATTCTCTCACACACTCGTGTGCATTCTTTCACCCCATTCTCTCACACACTCATCTGCATTCTTTCACCCCATTCTCTCACACACTCGTGTGCATTCTTTCACCCCTGTCCCTCTCACACACGTGTGCATTCTTTCACCCACATTCACTCACTCACGTGTGCATTCTTTCACCCCCAGTCTCTCTCACACATCTGTGCTTTCTTTCACCCAATTCTCTCACACACTCGTGTGCATTCTTTCACCCCAATCTCTCACAAACTCGTGTGCATTCTTTTACCCCAATTTCTCACGCACGTGTGCATTCTGTCACCCCTGTCCCTCTCACACACGTGTGCTTTCTTTCACCCACATTCTCTCACTCACGTGTGCACTTTCACCCAATCTCTCACACACACGTGTGCATTCTTTCACCCCAGTCCCTCTCAGACACGTGTGCATTCTTTCACCCCATTCTCTCAGACACCTGAGCATTCATTCAACCAATTCCCTCACACAAGTTTGCATTCTTTCACCCACATTCTCTCAATCACGTGTGCATTCTTTCACCCCCAGACTCTCTCACACATGTGTGCATTCTTTCATCCCCTTCTCTCACACACCTGTGCATTTTTTCACCCCCATTGTCTCACACACTCGTGTGCATTCTTTCACCCCATTCTCTCACACACGTGCGCATTCTTTCACCCCATTCTCTCACACACGTGCGCATTCATTCACCCACATTCTCTCACACACTCGTGTGCATTCTTTCATTCCATTCTCTCACACACTCATGTGCATTCTTTCACCCCCATTCTCTCACACACGTGTGCGTTCTTTCACCCCTGTCCCTCTCACACACGTGTGCATTCTTTCACCCAAATTCTCTCACTCACGTGTGCATTCTTGCATCCCATTCCCTCACACACGTGTGCATTATTTCACCCCCTGTCTCTCTCACACACGTGTGCATTCTTTCACCCCATTCTCTCACACACCTGTGGATTTTTTCTCCCCCATTCTCTCACACACTCATGTGCATTCTTTCACCCCATTCTCTCACACACTCGTGTGCATTCTTTCACCCCATTCCCTCACACACTTGTGCATTCTTTCACCCCATTCTCTCACACACGTGTGCATTCTTTCACACCGATTCTCTCACACACTTGTCCATTCTTTCACCCCATTCACTCACACACGTGTGCATTCTTTCACCCACATTCTCTCACTCACGAGTGCAATCGTTCACCCCCTGTCTCTCTCACACATGTGTGCATTCTTTCACCCCATTCTCTCACACACCTGTGGATTTTTTCACCCCCATTCTCTCACACACTCATGTGCATTCTTTCACCCCATTCCCTCACACACTTGTGCATTCCTTCACCCCATTCTCTCACACACCTGAGCATTCATTCACCCAATTCTCTCACACACTCGTGTGCATTTTTTCACCCCATTCTCTCACACACTCGTGTGCATTCTTTCACCCCATTCTCTCACACACGTGTGCATTCTTTCACCCCTGTCCCTCTCACACACGTGTGCATTCTTTCACCCACATTCACTCACTCACGTGTGCATTCTTTCACCCCCAGTCTCTCTCACACATGTGTGCATTTTCACCCCATTCTCTCACACACTCGTGTGCATTCTTTCACCACATTCTCTCGCACACGTGTACATTCATTCTCCCACATTCTCTCACTCATGTGTGCATTCTTTCACCCCGTTCCCTCACACACGTGTGCATTCTTTCAACCCCAGTCTCTCTCACACATGTGTGCATTCTTTCACCCCATTCTCTCACACACGTGTGCATTCATTCACCCACATTCTCTCACTCACGTGTGCATTCTTTCAAGCCCAGTCTCTCTCACACATCTGTGCATTCTTTCACCCCATTCTCTCACACACTCGTGTGCATTCTTTCACCCCATTCTCTCACACACTCGTGTGCATTCTCTCACCCCATTCTCTCACACACTCGTGTGCATTCTTTCACCCCATTCTCTCACGCAAGTGTGCATTCTGTCACCCCAGTCCCTCTCACACACGTGTGCTTTCTTTCACCCACATTCTCTCATTCACGTGTGCATTCTTTCACCCATTCTCTCACACACACGTGTGCATTCTTTCACCTCAGTCCCTCTCACACACGTTTGCATTCTTTCACCCCCATTTTCTCACACACATGTGTGCATTCTTTCACCCATTCTCTCACACAAGTGTGTATTCTTTCACCCCCATTCTCTCACGCAAGTGTGTATTCTTTCACCCGTTCCCTCACACACTTGTGCATTCTTTCAACCCCAGTCTCTCTCACACATGTGTGCATTCTTTCACCTCATTCTCTAAAACTCCTGTGCATTCTTTCACCCCATTCTCTCACACACCTGAGCATTCATTCACCCAATTCTCTCACACAAGTTCGCATTCTTTCACACCCAGATTTTCTCACACTCGTGTGCATTCTTTCACCCCATTCCCTCACACACGTGTGCATACTTTCACCCATTCTCTCGCACACACGTGTGCATTCTTTCACCCCAGACCCTCTCAGACACGTGTGCATTCTTTCACCCCATTCACTCTCACACTCGTGTACATTCTTTCACACCGATTCTCTCACACACGTGCATTCTTTCACCCCCATTCTCTCACACTCATGTGCATTCTTTCACCCCATTCTCTCAGACACCTGAGCATTCATTCAACCAATTCTCTCACACACGTTTGCATTATTTCACCCACATTCTCTCAATCACGTGTGCATTCTTTCACCCCCAGACTCTCTGACACATGTGTGCATTCTTTCACCCCATTCTCTCACACACCTGTGCATTTTTTCACCCCCATTCTCTCACACACTCGTGTGCATTCTTTCACCCCATTCTCTCACACACTCATGTGCATTCTTTCACCCCAGTCCCTCTCAGACACGTGTGCATTCTTTCACCCCGATTCTCTCACACACGTGCATTCTTTCACCCCCATTCTCTCACACTCATGTGCATTCTTTCACCCCATTCTCTCAGACACCTGAGCATTCATTCAACCAATTCTCTCACACACGTGTGCATTCTTTCACCCCCAGACTCTCTCACACATGTGTGCATTCTTTCATCCCCTTCTCTCACACACCTGTGCATTCTTTCACCCCATTCTCTCACACACTCATGTGCATTCTTTCACCCCATTCTCTCACACACGTGTGCATTCTTTCACCCCATTCTCTCACACACGTGCGCATTCATTCACCCACATTCTCTCACACACTCGTGTGCATTCTTTCATTCCATTCTCTCACACACTCATGTGCATTCTTTCACCCCCATTCTCTCACTCACGTGTGCATTCTTTCACCCATTCTCTCACACACACGTGAGCATTCTTTCACCCCAGTCCCTCTCACACACGTTTGCATTCTTTCACCCCCATTTTCTCACACACATGTGTGCATTCTTTCACCCATTCTCTCACACAAGTGTGTATTCTTTCACCCCCATTCTCTAAAACTCCTGTGCATTCTTTCACCCCCATTCTCTCACACACTCGTGTGCATTCTTTCACCCCATTCTCTCACACACTCATGTGCATTCTTTCACCCGTTCCCTCACACACTTGTGCATTCTTTCAACCCCAGTCTCTCTCACACATGTGTGCATTCTTTCACCTCATTCTCTAAAACTCCTGTGCATTCTTTCACCCCATTCTCTCACACACCTGAGCATTCATTCACCCAATTCTCTCACACAAGTTCGCATTCTTTCACCCCCAGATTTTCTCACACTCGTGTGCATTCTTTCACCCCATTCCCTCACACACGTGTGCATACTTTCACCCATTCTCTCGCACACACGTGTGCATTCTTTCACCCCAGACCCTCTCAGACACGTGTGCATTCTTTCACCCCATTCACTCTCACACTCGTGTACATTCTTTCACACCGATTCTCTCACACACGTGCATTCTTTCACCCCCATTCTCTCACACTCATGTGCATTCTTTCACCCCATTCTCTCAGACACCTGAGCATTCATTCAACCAATTCTCTCACACACGTTTGCATTCTTTCACCCACATTCTCTCAATCACGTGTGCATTCTTTCACCCCCAGACTCTCTGACACATGTGTGCATTCTTTCACCCCATTCTCTCACACACCTGTGCATTTTTTCACCCCCATTCTCTCACACACTCGTGTGCATTCTTTCACCCCATTCTCTCACACACTCATGTGCATTCTTTCACCCCAGTCCCTCTCAGACACGTGTGCATTCTTTCACCCCGATTCTCTCACACACGTGCATTCTTTCACCCCCATTCTCTCACACTCATGTGCATTCTTTCACCCCATTCTCTCAGACACCTGAGCATTCATTCAACCAATTCTCTCACACACGTGTGCATTCTTTCACCCCCAGACTCTCTCACACATGTGTGCATTCTTTCATCCCCTTCTCTCACACACCTGTGCATTCTTTCACCCATTCTCTCACACACGTGCGCATTCATTCACCCACATTCTCTCACACACTCGTGTGCATTCTTTCATTCCATTCTCTCACACACTCATGTGCATTCTTTCACCCCCATTCTCTCACTCACGTGTGCATTCTTTCACCCATTCTCTCACACACACGTGAGCATTCTTTCACCCCAGTCCCTCTCACACACGTTTGCATTCTTTCACCCCCATTTTCTCACACACATGTGTGCATTCTTTCACCCATTCTCTCACACAAGTGTGTATTCTTTCACCCCCATTCTCTAAAACTCCTGTGCATTCTTTCACCCCCATTCTCTCACACACTCGTGTGCATTCTTTCACCCCATTCTCTCACACACTCATGTGCATTCTTTCACCCGTTCCCTCACACACTTGTGCATTCTTTCAACCCCAGTCTCTCTCACACATGTATGCATTCTTTCACCTCATTCTCTAAAACTCCTGTGCATTCTTTCACCCCATTCTCTCACACATCTGAGCATTCATTCACCCAATTCTCTCACACAAGTTTGCATTCTTTCACCCCCAGACTTTCTCACACTCGTGTGCATTCTTTCACCCCATTCCCTCACACACGTGTGCATTCTTTCACCCATTCTCTCACACACACGTGTGCATTCTTTCACCCCAGTCCCTCTCAGACACGTGTGCATTCTTTCACCCCATTCACTCTCACTCTCGTGTAGATTCTTTCACACCGATTCTCTCACACACGTGCATTCTTTCACCCCCATTCTCTCACACTCATGTGCATTCTTTCACCCCATTCTCTCAGACACCTGAGCATTCATTCAACCAATTCTCTCACACACGTTTGCATTCTTTCACCCACATTCTCTCAATCACGTGTGCATTCTTTCACCCCCAGACTCTCTCACACATGTGTGCATTCTTTCACCCCATTCTCTCACACACCTGTGCATTTTTTCACCACCATTCTGTCACACACTCGTGTGCATTCTTTCACCCCATTCTCTCACACACCTGTGCATTCTTTCACCACCATTCTCTCACACACTTGTCCATTCCTTCACCCCATTCTCTCACACACGTGTGCATTCTTTCACCCACATTCTCTCACTCACGAGTGCATTCGTTCACCCCCAGTCTCTCTCACACATGTGCATTCTTTCACCCCAGTCACTCTCACACATCTGTGCATTCTTTCACCCAATTCTCTCAGATACTCGTGTGCATTCTTTCACCCCATTCTCTCACACACTCGTGTGCATTCTTTCACCCAATTCTCTCAGACACTCGTGTGCATTCTTTCACCCCATTCTCTCACACACTCGTGTGCATTCTTTCACCCCATTCTCTCACACACGTGCGCATTCATTCACCCACATTCTCTCACTCACGTGTGCATTATTTCACCCCGTTCCCTCACACACGTGTGCATTCTTTCACCCCATTCTCTCACACTCCTGTTCATTCTTTCACCCAATTCTCTCAGACACTCGTGTGCATTCTTTCACCCCATTCTCTCACACACTCGTGTGCATTCTTTCACCCCATTCTCTCACACACGTGCGCATTCATTCACCCACATTCTCTCACTCACGTGTGCATTATTTCACCCCGTTCCCTCACACACGTGTGCATTCTATCACCCCATTCTCTCACACTCACGTGTGCATTCTTTCACCCCGTTCCCTCACACACATGTGCATTCTTTCAACCCCAGACTCTCTCACACACGTGTGCATTCTTTCACCCCTGTCCCTCTCACACACGTGTGCATTCTTTCACCCACATTCACTCACTCACGTGTGCATTCTTTCACCCCATTCTCTCACGCACGTGTGCTTTCTTTCACCCACATTCTCTCACTCACGTGTGCATTCTTTCACTCATTCTCTCACACACACGTGTGCATTCTTTCACCCCAGTCCCTCTCAGACACGTGTGCATTCTTTCACCCCATTCTCTCTCACACGTGTGCATTCTTTCACCCCCATTCTCTCACACTCGTGTACATTCTTTCACACCGATTCTCTCACACACGTGCATTCTTTCACCCCCATTCTCTCACACTCATGTGCATTCTTTCACCCCATTCTCTCAGACACCTGAGCATTCATTCAACCAATTCTCTCACACACATTTGCATTCTTTCACCCACATTCTCTCAATCACGTGTGCATTCTTTCACCCCCAGACTCTCTCACACATGTGTGCATTCTTTCACCCCATTCTCTCACACACCTGTGCATTCTTTCACCCATCATTCTCTCACACACTCGTGTGCATTCTTTCACCCCATTCTCTCACACACTCATGTGCATTCTTTCACCCCATTCTCTCACACTCATGCGCATTCTTTCACCCCATTCTCTCAGACACCTGAGCATTCATTCAACCAATTCTCTCACACACGTGTGCATTCTATCACCCCATTCTCTCACACTCACGTGTGCATTCTTTCACCCCGTTCCCTCACACACATGTGCATTCTTTCAACCCCAGACTCTCTCACACACGTGTGCATTCTTTCACCCCTGTCCCTCTCACACACGTGTGCATTCTTTCACCCACATTCACTCACTCACGTGTGCATTCTTTCACCCCATTCTCTCACGCACGTGTGCTTTCTTTCACCCACATTCTCTCACTCACGTGTGCATTCTTTCACTCATTCTCTCACACACACGTGTGCATTCTTTCACCCCAGTCCCTCTCAGACACGTGTGCATTCTTTCACCCCATTCTCTCTCACACGTGTGCATTCTTTCACCCCCATTCTCTCACACTCGTGTACATTCTTTCACACCGATTCTCTCACACACGTGCATTCTTTCACCCCCATTCTCTCACACTCATGTGCATTCTTTCACCCCATTCTCTCAGACACCTGAGCATTCATTCAACCAATTCTCTCACACACATTTGCATTCTTTCACCCACATTCTCTCAATCACGTGTGCATTCTTTCACCCCCAGACTCTCTCACACATGTGTGCATTCTTTCACCCCATTCTCTCACACACCTGTGCATTCTTTCACCCATCATTCTCTCACACACTCGTGTGCATTCTTTCACCCCATTCTCTCACACACTCATGTGCATTCTTTCACCCCATTCTCTCACACTCATGCGCATTCTTTCACCCCATTCTCTCAGACACCTGAGCATTCATTCAACCAATTCTCTCACACACGTTGGCATTCTTTCACCCACATTCTCTCACTCACGTGTGCATTATTTCACCCCGTTCCCTCACACACGTGTGCATTCTTTCACCCCATTCTCTCACACTCCTGTTCATTCTTTCACCCCCATTCTCTCAAACACTCGTGTGCATTCTTTCACCCAATTCTCTCAGACACTCGTGTGCATTCTTTCACCCCTTTCTCTCACACACTCGTGTGCATTCTTTCACCCCATTCTCTCACACACGTGTGCATTCTTTCACCCCTGTCCCTCTCACACACGTGTGCATTCTTTCACCCCATTCTCTCACACACTCATGTGCATTCTTTCAACCCATTCTCACACACTCGTGTGCATTCGCTCACCCAATTCTCTCACACACGTGTGCATTCTTTCACCCCATTCTCTCTCACGCGTGTGCATTTGTTCACCCCGATTCTCGCACACTCTTGTGCAATCTTTCACAACGATTCTCTCACACACTTGTCCATTCTTTCACCCCCAGTATCTCTCACACACGTTTGCATTCTTTCACCCACATTCTCTCACTGACGTGTGCATTCGTTCACCCCATTCTTTCACACACTCGTGTGCATTCTTTTACCCCATTCTCTCATGCACGTGTGCATTCTGTCACCCCAGTCCCTCTCACACCCGTGTGCTTTCTTTCACCCACATTCTCTCACTCACGTGTGCATTCTTTCACCCATTCTCTCACACACACCTGTGCATTCTTTCACCCCAGTCCCTCTCAGACACGTGTGCATTCTTTCACCCCATTCACTCTCACACGTGTGCATTCTTTCACCCCCATTCTCTCACACTCGTGTACATTCTTTCACACCGATTCTCTCACACACGTGCATTCTTTCACCCCCATTCTCTCACACTCGTGTACATTCTTTCACACCGATTCTCTCACACACGTGCATTCTTTCACCCCCAATCTCTCACACTCATGTGCATTCTTTCACCCCATTCTCTCAGACACCTGAGCATTCATTCAACCAATTCTCTCACACACGTTTGCATTCTTTCACCCACATTCTCTCAATCACGTGTGCATTATTTCACCCCATTCACTCACACATGTGTGCATTCTTTCACCCCCAGACTCTCTCACACATGTGTGCATTCTTTCACCCCATTCTCTCACACACCTGTGCATTCTTTCACCCCCATTCTCTCACACACTCTTGTGCATTCTTTCACCCCATTCTCTCACACTCATGTGCATTCTTTCACCCCATTCTCTCAGACACCTGAGCATTCATTCAACCAATTCTCTCACACACGTTTGCATTCTTTCACCCACATTCTCTCAATCACGTGTGCATTATTTCACCCCGTTCCCTCACACTCGTGTGCATTCTTTCACCCCATTCTCTCACACACCTGTGCATTCTTTCACCACCATTCTCTCACACACTTGTCCATTCCTTCACCCCATTCTCTCACACACGTGTGCATTCTTTCACCCACATTCTCTCACTCACGAGTGCATTCGTTCACCCCCAGTCTCTCTCACACATGTGCATTCTTTCACCCCAGTCACTCTCACACATCTGTGCATTCTTTCACCCAATTCTCTCAGATACTCGTGTGCATTCTTTCACCCCATTCTCTCACACACTCGTGTGCATTCTTTCACCCAATTCTCTCAGACACTCGTGTGCATTCTTTCACCCCATTCTCTCACACACTCGTGTGCATTCTTTCACCCCATTCTCTCACACACGTGCGCATTCATTCACCCACATTCTCTCACTCACGTGTGCATTATTTCACCCCGTTCCCTCACACACGTGTGCATTCTTTCACCCCATTCTCTCACACTCCTGTTCATTCTTTCACCCAATTCTCTCAGACACTCGTGTGCATTCTTTCACCCCATTCTCTCACACACTCGTGTGCATTCTTTCACCCCATTCTCTCACACACGTGCGCATTCATTCACCCACATTCTCTCACTCACGTGTGCATTATTTCACCCCGTTCCCTCACACACGTGTGCATTCTATCACCCCATTCTCTCACACTCACGTGTGCATTCTTTCACCCCGTTCCCTCACACACATGTGCATTCTTTCAACCCCAGACTCTCTCACACACGTGTGCATTCTTTCACCCCTGTCCCTCTCACACACGTGTGCATTCTTTCACCCACATTCACTCACTCACGTGTGCATTCTTTCACCCCATTCTCTCACGCACGTGTGCTTTCTTTCACCCACATTCTCTCACTCACGTGTGCATTCTTTCACTCATTCTCTCACACACACGTGTGCATTCTTTCACCCCAGTCCCTCTCAGACACGTGTGCATTCTTTCACCCCATTCTCTCTCACACGTGTGCATTCTTTCACCCCCATTCTCTCACACTCGTGTACATTCTTTCACACCGATTCTCTCACACACGTGCATTCTTTCACCCCCATTCTCTCACACTCATGTGCATTCTTTCACCCCATTCTCTCAGACACCTGAGCATTCATTCAACCAATTCTCTCACACACATTTGCATTCTTTCACCCACATTCTCTCAATCACGTGTGCATTCTTTCACCCCCAGACTCTCTCACACATGTGTGCATTCTTTCACCCCATTCTCTCACACACCTGTGCATTCTTTCACCCATCATTCTCTCACACACTCGTGTGCATTCTTTCACCCCATTCTCTCACACACTCATGTGCATTCTTTCACCCCATTCTCTCACACTCATGCGCATTCTTTCACCCCATTCTCTCAGACACCTGAGCATTCATTCAACCAATTCTCTCACACACGTGTGCATTCTATCACCCCATTCTCTCACACTCACGTGTGCATTCTTTCACCCCGTTCCCTCACACACATGTGCATTCTTTCAACCCCAGACTCTCTCACACACGTGTGCATTCTTTCACCCCTGTCCCTCTCACACACGTGTGCATTCTTTCACCCACATTCACTCACTCACGTGTGCATTCTTTCACCCCATTCTCTCACGCACGTGTGCTTTCTTTCACCCACATTCTCTCACTCACGTGTGCATTCTTTCACTCATTCTCTCACACACACGTGTGCATTCTTTCACCCCAGTCCCTCTCAGACACGTGTGCATTCTTTCACCCCATTCTCTCTCACACGTGTGCATTCTTTCACCCCCATTCTCTCACACTCGTGTACATTCTTTCACACCGATTCTCTCACACACGTGCATTCTTTCACCCCCATTCTCTCACACTCATGTGCATTCTTTCACCCCATTCTCTCAGACACCTGAGCATTCATTCAACCAATTCTCTCACACACATTTGCATTCTTTCACCCACATTCTCTCAATCACGTGTGCATTCTTTCACCCCCAGACTCTCTCACACATGTGTGCATTCTTTCACCCCATTCTCTCACACACCTGTGCATTCTTTCACCCATCATTCTCTCACACACTCGTGTGCATTCTTTCACCCCATTCTCTCACACACTCATGTGCATTCTTTCACCCCATTCTCTCACACTCATGCGCATTCTTTCACCCCATTCTCTCAGACACCTGAGCATTCATTCAACCAATTCTCTCACACACGTTGGCATTCTTTCACCCACATTCTCTCACTCACGTGTGCATTATTTCACCCCGTTCCCTCACACACGTGTGCATTCTTTCACCCCATTCTCTCACACTCCTGTTCATTCTTTCACCCCCATTCTCTCAAACACTCGTGTGCATTCTTTCACCCAATTCTCTCAGACACTCGTGTGCATTCTTTCACCCCTTTCTCTCACACACTCGTGTGCATTCTTTCACCCCATTCTCTCACACACGTGTGCATTCTTTCACCCCTGTCCCTCTCACACACGTGTGCATTCTTTCACCCCATTCTCTCACACACTCATGTGCATTCTTTCAACCCATTCTCACACACTCGTGTGCATTCGCTCACCCAATTCTCTCACACACGTGTGCATTCTTTCACCCCATTCTCTCTCACGCGTGTGCATTTGTTCACCCCGATTCTCGCACACTCTTGTGCAATCTTTCACAACGATTCTCTCACACACTTGTCCATTCTTTCACCCCCAGTATCTCTCACACACGTTTGCATTCTTTCACCCACATTCTCTCACTGACGTGTGCATTCGTTCACCCCATTCTTTCACACACTCGTGTGCATTCTTTTACCCCATTCTCTCATGCACGTGTGCATTCTGTCACCCCAGTCCCTCTCACACCCGTGTGCTTTCTTTCACCCACATTCTCTCACTCACGTGTGCATTCTTTCACCCATTCTCTCACACACACCTGTGCATTCTTTCACCCCAGTCCCTCTCAGACACGTGTGCATTCTTTCACCCCATTCACTCTCACACGTGTGCATTCTTTCACCCCCATTCTCTCACACTCGTGTACATTCTTTCACACCGATTCTCTCACACACGTGCATTCTTTCACCCCCATTCTCTCACACTCGTGTACATTCTTTCACACCGATTCTCTCACACACGTGCATTCTTTCACCCCCAATCTCTCACACTCATGTGCATTCTTTCACCCCATTCTCTCAGACACCTGAGCATTCATTCAACCAATTCTCTCACACACGTTTGCATTCTTTCACCCACATTCTCTCAATCACGTGTGCATTATTTCACCCCATTCACTCACACATGTGTGCATTCTTTCACCCCCAGACTCTCTCACACACCTGTGCATTCTTTCACCCCATTCTCTCACACACCTGTGCATTCTTTCACCCCCATTCTCTCACACACTCTTGTGCATTCTTTCACCCCATTCTCTCACACTCATGTGCATTCTTTCACCCCATTCTCTCAGACACCTGAGCATTCATTCAACCAATTCTCTCACACACGTTTGCATTCTTTCACCCACATTCTCTCAATCACGTGTGCATTATTTCACCCCGTTCCCTCACACACGTGTGCATTCTTTCACCCCATTCTCTCACACTCTGGTTCATTCTTTCACCCCCATTCTCTCACACACTCGTGTGCATTCTTTCACCCAATTCTCTCAGACACTCGTGTGCATTCTTTCACCCCATTCTCTCACACACTAGTGTGCATTCTTTCACCCCATCCTCTCACACACGTGCGCATTCATTCACCCACATTCTCTCACTCACGTGTGCATTATTTCACCCCATTCCCTCACACACGTGTGCATTCTTTCACCCCATTCTCTCACACTCCTGTTCATTCTTTCACCCCATTCTCTCACACATGTGTGCATTCTTTCACCCACATTCTTTCACTCACGAGTGCATTCGTTCACCCCCAGTCTCTCTCACACATGTGCATTTGTTCACCCCGATTCTCGCACACTCTTGTGCAATCTTTCACAACGATTCTCTCACACACTTGTCCATTCTTTCACCCCCAGTATCTCTCACACACGTTTGCATTCTTTCACCCACATTCTCTCACTGACGTGTGCATTCGTTCACCCCATTCTTTCACACATTCGTGTGCATTCTTTTACCCCATTCTCTCATGCACGTGTGCATTCTGTCACCCCAGTCCCTCTCACACCCGTGTGCTTTCTTTCACCCACATTCTCTCACACACACCTGTGCATTCTTTCACCCCAGTCCCTCTCAGACACGTGTGCATTCTTTCACCCCATTCACTCTCACATGTGTGCATTCTTTCACCCCCATTCTCTCACACTCGTGTACATTCTTTCACACCGATTCTCTCACACACGTGCATTCTTTCACCCCCATTCTCTCACACTCGTGTACATTCTTTCTCACCGATTCTCTCACACACGTGCATTCTTTCACCCCCATTCTCTCACACTCATGTGCATTCTTTCACCCCATTCTCTCAGACACCTGAGCATTCATTCAACCAATTCTCTCACACACGTTTGCATTCTTTCACCCACATTCTCTCAATCACGTGTGCATTATTTCACCCCGTTCCCTCACACACGTGTGCATTCTTTCACCCCATTCTCTCACACTCTGGTTCATTCTTTCACCCCCATTCTCTCACACACTCGTGTGCATTCTTTCACCCAATTCTCTCAGACACTCGTGTGCATTCTTTCACCCCATTCTCTCACACACTCGTGTGCATTCCTTCACCCCATTCCCTCACACACTCGTCTGCCTTCTTTCACCCTATTCTCTCACACACTCGTGTGCAATTTTTCACCCCATTCTCTCACACACTCGTGTACATTCTTTCACCCCATTCTCTCACACACGTGTGCATTCTTTCACCCCTGTCCCTCTCACACACGTGTGCATTCTTTCACCCCATTCTCTCACACACTCGTGTGCATTCTTTCACCCCTGTCCCTCTCACACACGTGTGCATTCTTTCACCCAAGTTCTCTCACTCACGTGTGCATTCTTTCATCCCATTCCCTCACACACGTGTGCATTATTTCACCCCCTGTCTCTCTCACACATGTGTGCATTCTTTCACCCCATTCTCTCACACACCTGTGGATTTTTTCACCCCCATTCTGTCACACACTCATGTGCATTCTTTCACCCCATCCTCTCACACACCTGTGCATTCTTTCACCCCCATGCTCTCACACACTCGTGTGCATTCTTTCATTCCATTCTCTCACACACTCATGTGCATTCTTTCACCCACATTCTCTCACTGACGTGTGCATTCTTTCACCCCATTCCCTCACACACGTGTGCATTCTTTCACCCGCAGACTCTCTCACACGTGTGCATTCTTTCACCCCATTCTCTCACACACCTGTGCATTCTTTCACCCCCATGCTCTCACACACTCGTGTGCATTCTTTCATTCCATTCTCTCACACACTCATGTGCATTCTTTCACCCACATTCTCTCACACACGTGTGCTTTCTTTCACCCCTGTCCCTCTCACACACGTGTGCATTCTTTCACCCAAGTTCTCTCACACACGTGTGCATTATTTCACCCCCTGTCTCTCTCACACATGTGTGCATTCTTTCACCCCATCCTCTCACACACTCGTGTGCATTCTTTCACCCCATTCCCTCACACACTTGTGCATTCTTTCACCCCATTCTCTCACACACGTGTGTATTCGTTCACACCGATTCTCTCACACACTTGTCCATTCTTTCACCCCATTCTCTCACACACGTGTGCATTCTTTCACCCGCATTCTCTCACTCACGAGTGCATTCGTTCACCCCCAGTCTCTCTCACACATGTGCATTCTTTCACCCCAGTCACTCTCACACACGTGTGCATTCTTTCACCCACATCCTCTCACGTTCGTGTGCATTCTTTCACCCATTCTGTCACACACACATGTGCATTCTTTCACCCAGGTCCCTCTCACACACATCTGCATTCTTTCACCCCCATTTCTCTCACACACGGGTGCATTTTTCACCGCCATTCTCTCACACACGTGTGCATTCTTTCACCCCTATTCTCTCCCACAGGTGTGCATTCTTTCTCAACCATTCTCTCACACATGTGTGCATTCTTTCAACCACAGTCTCTCTCACACATGTGTGCATTCTTTCACCCCATTCTCTCACACACCTGTGCGTTCATTCACCCCCATTCTCTCACACTTGTGTGCATTCTTTCACCCACATTCTCTCACACACGAGTGCATTCTTTCACCCCATTCCCTCACACACGTGTGCATTCTTTCACCCCATTCTCTCACACACTCGTGTGCATTCTTTCACCCCATTCTCTCACACACTCATCTGCATTCTTTCACCCCATTCTCTCACACACTTGTGTGCATTCTTTCACCCCTGTCCCTCTCACACACGTGTGCATTCTTTCACCCACATTCACTCACTCACGTGTGCATTCTTTCACCCCCAGTCTCTCTCACACATCTGTGCTTTCTTTCACCCAATTCTCTCACACACTCGTGTGCATTCTTTCACCCCAATCTCTCACAAACTCGTGTGCATTCTTTTACCCCAATTTCTCACGCACGTGTGCATTCTGTCACCCCTGTCCCTCTCACACACGTGTGCTTTCTTTCACCCACATTCTCTCACTCACGTGTGCACTTTCACCCAATCTCTCACACACACGTGTGCATTCTTTCACCCCAGTCCCTCTCAGACACGTGTGCATTCTTTCACCCCATTCTCTCACACACGTGCATTCTTTCACCCCATTCTCTCAGACACCTGAGCATTCATTCAACCAATTCCCTCACACAAGTTTGCATTCTTTCACCCACATTCTCTCAATCACGTGTGCATTCTTTCACCCCCAGACTCTCTCACACATGTGTGCATTCTTTCATCCCCTTCTCTCACACACCTGTGCATTTTTTCACCCCCATTGTCTCACACACTCGTGTGCATTCTTTCACCCCATTCTCTCACACACGTGCGCATTCTTTCACCCCATTCTCTCACACACGTGCGCATTCATTCACCCACATTCTCTCACACACTCGTGTGCATTCTTTCATTCCATTCTCTCACACACTCATGTGCATTCTTTCACCCCCATTCTCTCACACACGTGTGCGTTCTTTCACCCCTGTCCCTCTCACACACGTGTGCATTCTTTCACCCAAATTCTCTCACTCACGTGTGCATTCTTGCATCCCATTCCCTCACACATGTGTGCATTATTTCACCCCCTGTCTCTCTCACACACGTGTGCATTCTTTCACCCCATTCTCTCACACACCTGTGGATTTTTTCTCCCCCATTCTCTCACACACTCATGTGCATTCTTTCACCCCATTCTCTCACACACTCGTGTGCATTCTTTCACCCCATTCCCTCACACACTTGTGCATTCTTTCACCCCATTCTCTCACACACGTGTGCATTCTTTCACACCGATTCTCTCACACACTTGTCCATTCTTTCACCCCATTCACTCACACACGTGTGCATTCTTTCACCCACATTCTCTCACTCACGAGTGCAATCGTTCACCCCCTGTCTCTCTCACACATGTGTGCATTCTTTCACCCCATTCTCTCACACACCTGTGGATTTTTTCACCCCCATTCTCTCACACTTGTGTGCATTCTTTCACCCCATTCTCTCACACACCTGAGCATTCATTCACCAATTCTCTCACACACGTTTGCGTTCTTTCACCCACATTCTCTCACACACTCGTGTGCATTCTTTCACCCCATTCCCTCACACACTTGTGCATTCCTTCACCCCATTCTCTCACACACCTGAGCATTCATTCACCCCATTCTCTCACACACTCGTGTGCATTCTTTCACCCCATTCTCTCACACACGTGTGCATTCTTTCACCCCTGTCCCTCTCACACACGTGTGCATTCTTTCACCCACATTCACTCACTCACGTGTGCATTCTTTCACCCCCAGTCTCTCTCACACATGTGTGCATTTTCACCCCATTCTCTCACACACTCGTGTGCATTCTTTCACCACATTCTCTCGCACACGTGTACATTCATTCTCCCACATTCTCTCACTCATGTGTGCATTCTTTCACCCCGTTCCCTCACACACGTGTGCATTCTTTCAACCCCAGTCTCTCTCACACATGTGTGCATTCTTTCACCCCATTCTCTCACACACGTGTGCATTCATTCACCCACATTCTCTCACTCACGTGTGCATTCTTTCAAGCCCAGTCTCTCTCACACATCTGTGCATTCTTTCACCCCATTCTCTCACACACTCGTGTGCATTCTTTCACCCCATTCTCTCACACACTCGTGTGCATTCTTTCACCCCATTCTCTCACACACTCGTGTGCATTCTTTCACCCCATTCTCTCACGCAAGTGTGCATTCTGTCACCCCAGTCCCTCTCACACACGTGTGCTTTCTTTCACACACATTCTCTCATTCACGTGTGCATTCTTTCACCCATTCTCTCACACACACGTGTGCATTCTTTCACCCCAGTCCCTCTCACACACGTTTGCATTCTTTCACCCCCATTTTCTCACACACATGTGTGCATTCTTTCACGCATTCTCTCACACAAGTGTGTATTCTTTCACCCCCATTCTCTCACGCAAGTGTGTATTCTTTCACCCGTTCCCTCACACACTTGTGCATTCTTTCAACCCCAGTCTCTCTCACACATGTGTGCATTCTTTCACCTCATTCTCTAAAACTCCTGTGCATTCTTTCACCCCATTCTCTCACACACTCATGTGCATTCTTTCACCCGTTCCCTCACACACTTGTGCATTCTTTCAACCCCAGTCTCTCTCACACATGTGTGCATTCTTTCACCTCATTCTCTAAAACTCCTGTGCATTCTTTCACCCCATTCTCTCACACACCTGAGCATTCATTCACCCAATTCTCTCACACAAGTTCGCATTCTTTCACCCCCAGATTTTCTCACACTCGTGTGCATTCTTTCACCCCATTCCCTCACACACGTGTGCATACTTTCACCCATTCTCTCGCACACACGTGTGCATTCTTTCACCCCAGACCCTCTCAGACACGTGTGCATTCTTTCACCCCATTCACTCTCACACTCGTGTACATTCTTTCACACCGATTCTCTCACACACGTGCATTCTTTCACCCCCATTCTCTCACACTCATGTGCATTCTTTCACCCCATTCTCTCAGACACCTGAGCATTCATTCAACCAATTCTCTCACACACGTTTGCATTCTTTCACCCACATTCTCTCAATCACGTGTGCATTCTTTCACCCCCAGACTCTCTGACACATGTGTGCATTCTTTCACCCCATTCTCTCACACACCTGTGCATTTTTTCACCCCCATTCTCTCACACACTCGTGTGCATTCTTTCACCCCATTCTCTCACACACTCATGTGCATTCTTTCACCCCAGTCCCTCTCAGACACGTGTGCATTCTTTCACCCCGATTCTCTCACACACGTGCATTCTTTCACCCCCATTCTCTCACACTCATGTGCATTCTTTCACCCCATTCTCTCAGACACCTGAGCATTCATTCAACCAATTCTCTCACACACGTGTGCATTCTTTCACCCCCAGACTCTCTCACACATGTGTGCATTCTTTCATCCCCTTCTCTCACACACCTGTGCATTCTTTCACCCCATTCTCTCACACACTCATGTGCATTCTTTCACCCCATTCTCTCACACACGTGTGCATTCTTTCACCCCATTCTCTCACACACGTGCGCATTCATTCACCCACATTCTCTCACACACTCGTGTGCATTCTTTCATTCCATTCTCTCACACACTCATGTGCATTCTTTCACCCCCATTCTCTCACTCACGTGTGCATTCTTTCACCCATTCTCTCACACACACGTGAGCATTCTTTCACCCCAGTCCCTCTCACACACGTTTGCATTCTTTCACCCCCATTTTCTCACACACATGTGTGCATTCTTTCACCCATTCTCTCACACAAGTGTGTATTCTTTCACCCCCATTCTCTAAAACTCCTGTGCATTCTTTCACCCCCATTCTCTCACACACTCGTGTGCATTCTTTCACCCCATTCTCTCACACACTCATGTGCATTCTTTCACCCGTTCCCTCACACACTTGTGCATTCTTTCAACCCCAGTCTCTCTCACACATGTGTGCATTCTTTCACCTCATTCTCTAAAACTCCTGTGCATTCTTTCACCCCATTCTCTCACACACCTGAGCATTCATTCACCCAATTCTCTCACACAAGTTCGCATTCTTTCACCCCCAGATTTTCTCACACTCGTGTGCATTCTTTCACCCCATTCCCTCACACACGTGTGCATACTTTCACCCATTCTCTCGCACACACGTGTGCATTCTTTCACCCCAGACCCTCTCAGACACGTGTGCATTCTTTCACCCCATTCACTCTCACACTCGTGTACATTCTTTCACACCGATTCTCTCACACACGTGCATTCTTTCACCCCCATTCTCTCACACTCATGTGCATTCTTTCACCCCATTCTCTCAGACACCTGAGTATTCATTCAAACAATTCTCTCACACACGTTTGCATTCTTTCACCCACATTCTCTCAATCACGTGTGCATTCTTTCACCCCCAGACTCTCTGACACATGTGTGCATTCTTTCACCCCATTCTCTCACACACCTGTGCATTTTTTCACCCCCATTCTCTCACACACTCGTGTGCATTCTTTCACCCCATTCTCTCACACACTCATGTGCATTCTTTCACCCCTGTCCCTCTCAGACACGTGTGCATTCTTTCACCCCGATTCTCTCACACACGTGCATTCTTTCACCCCCATTCTCTCACACTCATGTGCATTCTTTCACCCCATTCTCTCAGACACCTGAGCATTCATTCAACCAATTCTCTCACACACGTGTGCATTCTTTCACCCCCAGACTCTCTCACACATGTGTGCATTCTTTCATCCCCTTCTCTCACACACCTGTGCATTCTTTCACCCCATTCTCTCACACACGTGCGCATTCATTCACCCACATTCTCTCACACACTCGTGTGCATTCTTTCATTCCATTCTCTCACACACTCATGTGCATTCTTTCACCCCCATTCTCTCACTCACGTGTGCATTCTTTCACCCATTCTCTCACACACACTTGAGCATTCTTTCACCCCAGTCCCTCTCACACACGTTTGCATTCTTTCACCCCCATTTTCTCACACACATGTGTGCATTCTTTCACCCATTCTCTCACACGTGTGTATTCTTTCACCCCCATTCTCTAAAACTCCTGTGCATTCTTTCACCCCCATTCTCTCACACACTCGTGTGCATTCTTTCACCCCATTCTCTCACACACTCATGTGCATTCTTTCACCCGTTCCCTCACACACTTGTGCATTCTTTCAACCCCAGTCTCTCTCACACATGTGTGCATTCTTTCACCTCATTCTCTAAAACTCCTGTGCATTCTTTCACCCCATTCTCTCACACATCTGAGCATTCATTCACCCAATTCTCTCACACAAGTTTGCATTCTTTCACCCCCAGACTTTCTCACACTCGTGTGCATTCTTTCACCCCATTCCCTCACACACGTGTGCATTCTTTCACCCATTCTCTCACACACACGTGTGCATTCTTTCACCCCAGTCCCTCTCAGACACGTGTGCATTCTTTCACCCCATTCACTCTCACTCTCGTGTAGATTCTTTCACACCGATTCTCTCACACACGTGCATTCTTTCAACCCCATTCTCTCACACTCATGTGCATTCTTTCACCCCATTCTCTCAGACACCTGAGCATTCATTCAACCAATTCTCTCACACACGTTTGCATTCTTTCACCCACATTCTCTCAATCACGTGTGCATTCTTTCACCCCCAGACTCTCTCACACATGTGTGCATTCTTTCACCCCATTCTCTCACACACCTGTGCATTTTTTCACCACCATTCTGTCACACACTCGTGTGCATTCTTTCACCCCATTCTCTCACACACCTGTGCATTCTTTCACCACCATTCTCTCACACACTCGTGTGCATTCTTTCACCCCGTTCCCTCACACACGTGTGCATTCTTTCAACCCCAGTCTCTCTCACACATGTGTGCATTCTTTCACCCCATTCTCTCACACACATGTGCATTCATTCACCCACATTCTCTCACTCACGTGTGCATTCTTTCAAGCCCAGTCTCTCTCACACATCTGTGCATTCTTTCACCCCATTCTCTCACACATTCGTGTGCATTCTTTCACCCCATTCTCTCACACACTCGTGTGCATTCTTTCACCCCATTCTCTCACGCAAGTGTGCATTCTGTCAACCCAGTCCCTCTCACACACGTGTGCTTTCTTTCACCCACATTCTCTCACTCACGTGAGCATTCTTTCACCCATTCTCTCACACACACGTGTGCATTCTTTCACCACAGTCCCTCTCACACACGTTTGCATTCTTTCACCCCCATTTTCTCACACACATGTGTGCATTCTTTCACCCCCATTCTCTCACGCAAGTGTGTATTCTTTCACCCGTTCCCTCACACACTTGTGCATTCTTTCAACCCCAGTCTCTCTCACTCATTTGTGCATTCTTTCACCTCATTCTCTAAAACTCCTGTGCATTCTTTCACCCCATTCTCTCACACACCTGAGCATTCATTCACCCAATTTTCTCACACAAGTTTGCATTCTTTCACCCCCAGACTTTCTCACACTCGTGTGCATTCTTTCACCCCATTCCCTCACACACGTGTGCATTCTTTCACCCCAGTCCCTCTCAGACACGTGTGCATTCTTTCACCCCGATTCTCTCACACACGTGCATTCTTTCACCCCCATTCTCTCACACTCATGTGCATTCTTTCACCCCATTCTCTCAGACACCTGAGCATTCATTCAACCAATTCTCTCACACACGTGTGCATTCTTTCACCCCCAGACTCTCTCACACATGTGTGCATTCTTTCACCCCATTCTCTCACACACTCATGTGCATTCTTTCACCCCATTCTCTCACACACGTGTGCATTCTTTCACCCCATTCTCTCACACACGTGCACATTCATTCACCCACATTCTCTCACACACTCGTGTGCATTCTTTCATTCCATTCTCTCACACACTCATGTGCATTCTTTCACCCCCATTCTCTCACACACGTGTGCATTCTTTCACCCCTGTCCCTCTCACACACGTGTGCATTCTTTCACCCAAATTCTCTCACACATGTGTGCATTATTTCACCCCCTGTCTCTCTCACACATGTGTGCATTCTTTCACCCCATTCTCTCACACACCTGTGGATTTTTTCACCCCCATTCTCTCACACACTCATGTGCATTCTTTCACCCCGTTCTCTCACACACTCGTGTGCATTCTTTCACCCCATTCCCTCACACACTTGTGCATTCTTTCACCCCATTCTCTCACACACGTGTGCATTCTTTCACACCGATTCTCTCACACACTTGTCCATTCTTTCACCCCATTCTCTCACACACGTGTGCATTCTTTCACCCACATTCTCTCACTCACGAGTGCAATCGTTCACCCCCAGTCTCTCTCACACATGTGCATTCTTTCACCCCAGTCCCTCTCACACACGTGTGCATTCTTTCACCCACATTCTCTCACGTTCGTGTGCATTCTTTCACCCATTCTGTCACACACACGTCGGCATTCTTTCACCCAGGTCCCTCTCACACACGTTTGCATTCTTTCACCCCCATTTTCTCACACACATGTGTGCATTCTTTCACCCCCATTCTCTCACGCAAGTGTGTATTCTTTCACCCGTTCCCTCACACACTTGTGCATTCTTTCAACCCCAGTCTCTCTCACTCATTTGTGCATTCTTTCACCTCATTCTCTAAAACTCCTGTGCATTCTTTCACCCCATTCTCTCACACACCTGAGCATTCATTCACCCAATTTTCTCACACAAGTTTGCATTCTTTCACCCCCAGACTTTCTCACACTCGTGTGCATTCTTTCACCCCATTCCCTCACACACGTGTGCATTCTTTCACCCCAGTCCCTCTCAGACACGTGTGCATTCTTTCACCCCGATTCTCTCACACACGTGCATTCTTTCACCCCCATTCTCTCACACTCATGTGCATTCTTTCACCCCATTCTCTCAGACACCTGAGCATTCATTCAACCAATTCTCTCACACACGTGTGCATTCTTTCACCCACATTCTCTCAATCACCTGTGCATTCTTTCACCCCCAGACTCTCTCACACATGTGTGCATTCTTTCATCCCCTTCTCTCACACACCTGTGCATTCTTTCACCCCATTCTCTCACACACTCATGTGCATTCTTTCACCCCATTCTCTCACACACGTGTGCATTCTTTCACCCCATTCTCTCACACACGTGCGCATTCATTCACCCACATTCTCTCACACACTCGTGTGCATTCTTTCATTCCATTCTCTCACACACTCATGTGCATTCTTTCACCCCCATTCTCTCACTCACGTGTGCATTCTTTCACCCATTCTCTCACACACACGTGAGCATTCTTTCACCCCAGTCCCTCTCACACACGTTTGCATTCTTTCACCCCCATTTTCTCACACACATGTGTGCATTCTTTCACCCATTCTCTCACACAAGTGTGTATTCTTTCACCCCCATTCTCTAAAACTCCTGTGCATTCTTTCACCCCCATTCTCTCACACACTCGTGTGCATTCTTTCACCCCATTCTCTCACACACTCATGTGCATTCTTTCACCCGTTCCCTCACACACTTGTGCATTCTTTCAACCCCAGTCTCTCTCACACATGTGTGCATTCTTTCACCTCATTCTCTAAAACTCCTGTGCATTCTTTCACCCCATTCTCTCACACATCTGAGCATTCATTCACCCAATTCTCTCACACAAGTTTGCATTCTTTCACCCCCAGACTTTCTCACACTCGTGTGCATTCTTTCACCCCATTCCCTCACACACGTGTGCATTCTTTCACCCATTCTCTCACACACACGTGTGCATTCTTTCACCCCAGTCCCTCTCAGACACGTGTGCATTCTTTCACCCAATTCACTCTCACTCTCGTGTAGATTCTTTCACACCGATTCTCTCACACACGTGCATTCTTTCACCCCCATTCTCTCACACTCATGTGCATTCTTTCACCCCATTCTCTCAGACACCTGAGCATTCATTCAACCAATTCTCTCACACACGTTTGCATTCTTTCACCCACATTCTCTCAATCACGTGTGCATTCTTTCACCCCCAGACTCTCTCACACATGTGTGCATTCTTTCATCCCATTCTCTCACACACCTGTGCATTTTTTCACCACCATTCTGTCACACACTCGTGTGCATTCTTTCACCCCATTCTCTCACACACCTGTGCATTCTTTCACCACCATTCTCTCACACACTCGTGTGCATTCTTTCACCCCGTTCCCTCACACACGTGTGCATTCTTTCAACCCCAGTCTCTCTCACACATGTGTGCATTCTTTCACCCCATTCTCTCACACACATGTGCATTCATTCACCCACATTCTCTCACTCACGTGTGCATTCTTTCAAGCCCAGTCTCTCTCACACATCTGTGCATTCTTTCACCCCATTCTCTCACACATTCGTGTGCATTCTTTCACCCCATTCTCTCACACACTCGTGTGCATTCGTTCACCCCATTCTCTCACGCAAGTGTGCATTCTGTCAACCCAGTCCCTCTCACACACGTGTGCTTTCTTTCACCCACATTCTCTCACTCACGTGAGCATTCTTTCACCCATTCTCTCACACACACGTGTGCATTCTTTCACCCCAGTCCCTCTCACACACGTTTGCATTCTTTCACCCCCATTTTCTCACACACATGTGTGCATTCTTTCACCCCCATTCTCTCACGCAAGTGTGTATTCTTTCACCCGTTCCCTCACACACTTGTGCATTCTTTCAACCCCAGTCTCTCTCACTCATTTGTGCATTCTTTCACCTCATTCTCTAAAACTCCTGTGCATTCTTTCACCCCATTCTCTCACACACCTGAGCATTCATTCACCCAATTTTCTCACACAAGTTTGCATTCTTTCACCCCCAGACTTTCTCACACTCGTGTGCATTCTTTCACCCCATTCCCTCACACACGTGTGCATTCTTTCACCCCAGTCCCTCTCAGACACGTGTGCATTCTTTCACCCCGATTCTCTCACACACGTGCATTCTTTCACCCCCATTCTCTCACACTCATGTGCATTCTTTCACCCCCATTCTCTCACACACGTGTGCATTCTTTCACCCCATTCTCTCACACATTCGTGTGCATTCTTTCACCCCATTCTCTCACACACTCGTGTGCATTCTTTCACCCCATTCTCTCACGCAAGTGTGCATTCTGTCAACCCAGTCCCTCTCACACACGTGTGCTTTCTTTCACCCACATTCTCTCACTCACGTGAGCATTCTTTCACCCATTCTCTCACACACACGTGTGCATTCTTTCACCCCAGTCCCTCTCACACACGTTTGCATTCTTTCACCCCCATTTTCTCACACACATGTGTGCATTCTTTCACCCCCATTCTCTCACGCAAGTGTGTATTCTTTCACCCGTTCCCTCACACACTTGTGCATTCTTTCAACCCCAGTCTCTCTCACTCATTTGTGCATTCTTTCACCTCATTCTCTAAAACTCCTGTGCATTCTTTCACCCCATTCTCTCACACACCTGAGCATTCATTCACCCAATTTTCTCACACAAGTTTGCATTCTTTCACCCCCAGACTTTCTCACACTCGTGTGCATTCTTTCACCCCATTCCCTCACACACGTGTGCATTCTTTCACCCCAGTCCCTCTCAGACACGTGTGCATTCTTTCACCCCGATTCTCTCACACACGTGCATTCTTTCACCCCCATTCTCTCACACTCATGTGCATTCTTTCACCCCCATTCTCTCACACACGTGTGCATTCTTTCACCCCTGTCCCTCTCACACACGTGTGCATTCATTCACCCACATTCTCTCACTCACGTGTGCATTCTTTCAAGCCCAGTCTCTCTCACTCATCTGTACATTCTTTCACCCCATTCTCTCACACACTCGTGTGCATTCTTTCACCCCATTCTCTCACACACTCGTGTGCATTCTTTCACCCCATTCTCTCACGCAAGTGTGCATTCTGTCACCCCAGTCCCTCTCACACACGTGTGCTTTCTTTCACCCACATTCTCTCACTCACGTGTGCATTCTTTCACCCATTCTCTCACACACACGTGTGCATTCTTTCACCCCAGTCCCTCTCACACACGTTTGCATTCTTTCACCCCCATTTTCTCACACACATGTGTGCATTCTTTCACCCATTCTCTCACACAAGTGTGTATTCTTTCACCCCCATTCTCTAAAACTCCTGTGCATTCTTTCACCTCCATTCTCTCACACACTCGTGTGCATTCTTTCACCCCATTCTCTCACACACTCATGTGCATTCTTTCACCCGTTCCCTCACACACTTGTGCATTCTTTCAACCCCAGTCTCTCTCACACATGTGTGCATTCTTTCACCTCATTCTCTAAAACTCCTGTGCATTCTTTCACCCCATTCTCTCACACTCCTGAGCATTCATTCACCCAATTCTCTCACACAAGTTTGCATTCTTTCACCCCCAGACTTTCTCACACTCGTGTGCATTCTTTCACCCCATTCCCTCACACACGTGTGCATTCTTTCACCCATTCTCTCACACACACGTGTGCATTCTTTCACCCCAGTCCCTCTCAGACACGTGTGCATTCTTTCACCCCATTCACTCTCACTCTCGTGTACATTCTTTCACACCGATTCTCTCACACACGTGCATTCTTTCACCCCCATTCTCTCACACTCATGTGCATTCTTTCACCCCATTCTCTCAGACACCTGAGCATTCATTCAACCAATTCTCTCACACACGTGTGCATTCTTTCACCCCCAGACTCTCTCACACATGTGTGCATTCTTTCATCCCCTTCTCTCACACACCTGTGCATTCTTTCACCCCATTCTCTCACACACTCATGTGCATTCTTTCACCCCATTCTCTCACACACGTGTGCATTCTTTCACCCCATTCTCTCACACACGTGCGCATTCATTCACCCACATTCTCTCACACACTCGTGTGCATTCTTTCATTCCATTCTCTCACACACTCATGTGCATTCTTTCACCCCCATTCTCTCACACACGTGTGCATTCTTTCACCCCTGTCCCTCTCACACACGTATGCATTCATTCACCCAAATTCTCTCACACATGTGTGCATTATTTCACCCCCTGTCTCTCTCACACATGTGTGCATTCTTTCACCCCATTCTCTCACACACCTGTGGATTTTTTCACCCCCATTCTCTCACACACTCATGTGCATTCTTTCACCCCGTTCTCTCACACACTCGTGTGCATTCTTTCACCCCGTTCCCTCACACACTTGTGCATTCTTTCAACCCCAGTCTCTCTCACACATGTGTGCATTCTTTCACCTTATTCTCTAAAACTCCTGTGCATTCTTTCACCCCATTCTCTCACACACCTGAGCATTCATTCACCCACATTCTCTCACACACTCGTGTGCATTCTTTCATTCCATTCTCTCACACACTCATGTGCATTCTTTCACCCCCATTCTCTCACTCACGTGTGCATTCTTTCACCCATTCTCTCACACACACGTGAGCATTCTTTCACCCCAGTCCCTCTCACACACGTTTGCATTCTTTCACCCCCATTTTCTCACACACATGTGTGCATTCTTTCACCCATTCTCTCACACAAGTGTGTATTCTTTCACCCCCATTCTCTAAAACTCCTGTGCATTCTTTCACCCCCATTCTCTCACACACTCGTGTGCATTCTTTCACCCCATTCTCTCACACACTCATGTGCATTCTTTCACCCGTTCCCTCACACACTTGTGCATTCTTTCAACCCCAGTCTCTCTCACACATGTGTGCATTCTTTCACCTCATTCTCTAAAACTCCTGTGCATTCTTTCACCCCATTCTCTCACACATCTGAGCATTCATTCACCCAATTCTCTCACACAAGTTTGCATTCTTTCACCCCCAGACTTTCTCACACTCGTGTGCATTCTTTCACCCCATTCCCTCACACACGTGTGCATTCTTTCACCCATTCTCTCACACACACGTGTGCATTCTTTCACCCCAGTCCCTCTCAGACACGTGTGCATTCTTTCACCCCATTCACTCTCACTCTCGTGTAGATTCTTTCACACCGATTCTCTCACACACGTGCATTCTTTCACCCCCATTCTCTCACACTCATGTGCATTCTTTCACCCCATTCTCTCAGACACCTGAGCATTCATTCAACCAATTCTCTCACACACGTTTGCATTCTTTCACCCACATTCTCTCAATCACGTGTGCATTCTTTCACCCCCAGACTCTCTCACACATGTGTGCATTCTTTCATCCCATTCTCTCACACACCTGTGCATTTTTTCACCACCATTCTGTCACACACTCGTGTGCATTCTTTCACCCCATTCTCTCACACACCTGTGCATTCTTTCACCACCATTCTCTCACACACTCGTGTGCATTCTTTCACCCCGTTCCCTCACACACGTGTGCATTCTTTCAACCCCAGTCTCTCTCACACATGTGTGCATTCTTTCACACCATTCTCTCACACACATGTGCATTCATTCACCCACATTCTCTCACTCACGTGTGCATTCTTTCAAGCCCAGTCTCTCTCACACATCTGTGCATTCTTTCACCCCATTCTCTCACACATTCGTGTGCATTCTTTCACCCCATTCTCTCACACACTCGTGTGCATTCGTTCACCCCATTCTCTCACGCAAGTGTGCATTCTGTCAACCCAGTCCCTCTCACACACGTGTGCTTTCTTTCACCCACATTCTCTCACTCACGTGAGCATTCTTTCACCCATTCTCTCACACACACGTGTGCATTCTTTCACCCCAGTCCCTCTCACACACGTTTGCATTCTTTCACCCCCATTTTCTCACACACATGTGTGCATTCTTTCACCCCCATTCTCTCACGCAAGTGTGTATTCTTTCACCCGTTCCCTCACACACTTGTGCATTCTTTCAACCCCAGTCTCTCTCACTCATTTGTGCATTCTTTCACCTCATTCTCTAAAACTCCTGTGCATTCTTTCACCCCATTCTCTCACACACCTGAGCATTCATTCACCCAATTTTCTCACACAAGTTTGCATTCTTTCACCCCCAGACTTTCTCACACTCGTGTGCATTCTTTCACCCCATTCCCTCACACACGTGTGCATTCTTTCACCCCAGTCCCTCTCAGACACGTGTGCATTCTTTCACCCCGATTCTCTCACACACGTGCATTCTTTCACCCCCATTCTCTCACACTCATGTGCATTCTTTCACCCCCATTCTCTCACACACGTGTGCATTCTTTCACCCCATTCTCTCACACATTCGTGTGCATTCTTTCACCCCATTCTCTCACACACTCGTGTGCATTCTTTCACCCCATTCTCTCACGCAAGTGTGCATTCTGTCAACCCAGTCCCTCTCACACACGTGTGCTTTCTTTCACCCACATTCTCTCACTCACGTGAGCATTCTTTCACCCATTCTCTCACACACACGTGTGCATTCTTTCACCCCAGTCCCTCTCACACACGTTTGCATTCTTTCACCCCCATTTTCTCACACACATGTGTGCATTCTTTCACCCCCATTCTCTCACGCAAGTGTGTATTCTTTCACCCGTTCCCTCACACACTTGTGCATTCTTTCAACCCCAGTCTCTCTCACTCATTTGTGCATTCTTTCACCTCATTCTCTAAAACTCCTGTGCATTCTTTCACCCCATTCTCTCACACACCTGAGCATTCATTCACCCAATTTTCTCACACAAGTTTGCATTCTTTCACCCCCAGACTTTCTCACACTCGTGTGCATTCTTTCACCCCATTCCCTCACACACGTGTGCATTCTTTCACCCCAGTCCCTCTCAGACACGTGTGCATTCTTTCACCCCGATTCTCTCACACACGTGCATTCTTTCACCCCCATTCTCTCACACTCATGTGCATTCTTTCACCCCCATTCTCTCACACACGTGTGCATTCTTTCACCCCTGTCCCTCTCACACACGTGTGCATTCTTTCACCCAAATTCTCTCACACATGTGTGCATTATTTCACCCCCTGTCTCTCTCACACATGTGTGCATTCTTTCACCCCATTCTCTCACACACCTGTGGATTTTTTCACCCCCATTCTCTCACACACTCATGTGCATTCTTTCACCCCGTTCTCTCACACACTCGTGTGCATTCTTTCACCCCATTCCCTCACACACTTGTGCATTCTTTCACCCCATTCTCTCACACACGTGTGCATTCTTTCACACCGATTCTCTCACACACTTGTCCATTCTTTCACCCCATTCTCTCACACACGTGTGCATTCTTTCACCCACATTCTCTCACTCACGAGTGCAATCGTTCACCCCCAGTCTCTCTCACACATGTGCATTCATTCACCCCAGTCCCTCTCACACACGTGTGCATTCTTTCACCCACATTCTCTCACGTTCGTGTGCATTCTTTCACCCATTCTGTCACACACACGTCGGCATTCTTTCACCCAGGTCCCTCTCACACACGTCTGCCTTCTTTCACCCCCATTTCTCTCACACACGGGTGCATTTTTCACCGCCATTCTCTCACACACGTGTGCATTCTTTCACCCCTATTCTCTCCCACAGGTGTGCATTCTTTCTCAACCATTCTCTCACACATGTGTGCATTCATTCAAACCCAGTCTCTCTCACACATGTGTGCATTCTTTCACCCCATTCTCTCACACACCTGTGCGTTCATTCACCCCCATTCTCTCACACTTGTGTGCATTCCTTCACCCCATTCTCTCACACACGTGTGCATTCATTCACCCACATTCTCTCACTCACGTGTGCATTCTTTCAAGCCCAGTCTCTCTCACTCATCTGTGCATTCTTTCACCCCATTCTCTCACACACTCGTGTGCATTCTTTCACCCCATTCTCTCACACACTCGTGTGCATTCTTTCACCCCATTCTCTCACGCAAGTGTGCATTCTGTCACCCCAGTCCCTCTCACACACGTGTGCTTTCTTTCACCCACATTCTCTCACTCACGTGTGCATTCTTTCACCCATTCTCTCACACACACGTGTGCATTCTTTCACCCCAGTCCCTCTCACACACGTTTGCATTCTTTCACCCCCATTTTCTCACACACATGTGTGCATTCTTTCACCCATTCTCTCACACAAGTGTGTATTCTTTCACCCCCATTCTCTAAAACTCCTGTGCATTCTTTCACCTCCATTCTCTCACACACTCGTGTGCATTCTTTCACCCCATTCTCTCACACACTCATGTGCATTCTTTCACCCGTTCCCTCACACACTTGTGCATTCTTTCAACCCCAGTCTCTCTCACACATGTGTGCATTCTTTCACCTCATTCTCTAAAACTCCTGTGCATTCTTTCACCCCATTCTCTCACACTCCTGAGCATTCATTCACCCAATTCTCTCACACAAGTTTGCATTCTTTCACCCCCAGACTTTCTCACACTCGTGTGCATTCTTTCACCCCATTCCCTCACACACGTGTGCATTCTTTCACCCATTCTCTCACACACACGTGTGCATTCTTTCACCCCAGTCCCTCTCAGACACGTGTGCATTCTTTCACCCCATTCACTCTCACTCTCGTGTACATTCTTTCACACCGATTCTCTCACACACGTGCATTCTTTCACCCCCATTCTCTCACACTCATGTGCATTCTTTCACCCCATTCTCTCAGACACCTGAGCATTCATTCAACCAATTCTCTCACACACGTGTGCATTCTTTCACCCCCAGACTCTCTCACACATGTGTGCATTCTTTCATCCCCTTCTCTCACACACCTGTGCATTCTTTCACCCCATTCTCTCACACACTCATGTGCATTCTTTCACCCCATTCTCTCACACACGTGTGCATTCTTTCACCCCATTCTCTCACACACGTGCGCATTCATTCACCCACATTCTCTCACACACTCGTGTGCATTCTTTCATTCCATTCTCTCACACACTCATGTGCATTCTTTCACCCCCATTCTCTCACACACGTGTGCATTCTTTCACCCCTGTCCCTCTCACACACGTATGCATTCATTCACCCAAATTCTCTCACACATGTGTGCATTATTTCACCCCCTGTCTCTCTCTCACATGTGTGCATTCTTTCACCCCATTCTCTCACACACCTGTGGATTTTTTCACCCCCATTCTCTCACACACTCATGTGCATTCTTTCACCCCGTTCTCTCACAAACTCGTGTGCATTCTTTCACCCCGTTCCCTCACACACTTGTGCATTCTTTCAACCCCAGTCTCTCTCACACATGTGTGCATTCTTTCACCTCATTCTCTAAAACTCCTGTGCATTCTTTCACCCCATTCTCTCACACACCTGAGCATTCATTCACCCAATTCTCTCACACAAGTTCGCATTCTTTCACCCCCACATTTTCTCACACTCGTGTGCATTCTTTCACCCCATTCCCTCACACACGTGTGCATACTTTCACCCATTCTCTCGCACACACGTGTGCATTCTTTCACCCCAGACCCTCTCAGACACGTGTGCATTCTTTCACCCCATTCACTCTCACACTCGTGTACATTCTTTCACACCGATTCTCTCACACACGTGCATTCTTTCACCCCCATTCTCTCACACTCATGTGCATTCTTTCACCCCATTCTCTCAGACACCTGAGCATTCATTCAACCAATTCTCTCACACACGTTTGCATTCTTTCACCCACATTCTCTCAATCACGTGTGCATTCTTTCACCCCCAGACTCTCTGACACATGTGTGCATTCTTTCACCCCATTCTCTCACACACCTGTGCATTTTTTCACCCCCATTCTCTCACACACTCGTGTGCATTCTTTCACCCCATTCTCTCACACACTCATGTGCATTCTTTCACACCATTCTCTCACACACGTGTGCATTCTTTCACCCCATTCTCTCACACACGTGCGCATTCATTCACCCACATTCTCTCACTCACGTGTGCATTATTTCATCCCGTTCCCTCACACACGTGTGCATTCATTCACCCCCCAGTCTCTCTCACACATGTGTGCATTTTTTCACCCCATTCTCTCACACACTCGTGTGCATTCTTTCACCACATTCTCTCGCACACGTGTACATTCATTCTCCCACATTCTCTCACTCACGTGTGCATTCTTTCACCCCGTTCCCTCACACACGTGTGCATTCTTTCACCCCATTCTCTCACACACTCGTGTGCATTCTTTCACCCCATTCTCTCACACACTCGTGTGCATTCTTTCACCCCATTCTCTCACGCAAGTGTGCATTCTGTCACCCCAGTCCCTCTCACACACGTGTGCTTTCTTTCACCCACATTCTCTCACTCACGTGTGCATTCTTTCACCCATTCTCTCACACACACGTGTGCATTCTTTCACCCCAGTCCCTCTCACACACGTTTGCATTCTTTCACCCCCATTTTCTCACACACATGTGTGCATTCTTTCACCCATTCTCTCACACAAGTGTGTATTCTTTCACCCCCATTCTCTAAAACTCCTGTGCATTCTTTCACCCCCATTCTCTCACACACTCGTGTGCATTCTTTCACCCCATTCTCTCACACACTCATGTGCATTCTTTCACCCGTTCCCTCACACACTTGTGCATTCTTTCAACCCCAGTCTCTCTCACACATGTGTGCATTCTTTCACCTCATTCTCTAAAACTCCTGTGCATTCTTTCACCCCATTCTCTCACACATCTGAGCATTCATTCACCCAATTCTCTCACACAAGTTTGCATTCTTTCACCCCCAGACTTTCTCACACTCGTGTGCATTCTTTCACCCCATTCCCTCACACACGTGTGCATTCTTTCACCCATTCTCTCACACACACGTGTGCATTCTTTCACCCCAGTCCCTCTCAGACACGTGTGCATTCTTTCACCCCCATTCTCTCACACTCATGTGCATTCTTTCACCCCATTCTCTCAGACACCTGAGCATTCATTCAACCAATTCTCTCACACACGTTTGCATTCTTTCACCCACATTCTCTCAATCACGTGTGCATTCTTTCACCCCCAGACTCTCTCACACATGTGTGCATTCTTTCACCCCATTCTCTCACACACCTGTGCATTTTTTCACCACCATTCTGTCACACACTCGTGTGCATTCTTTCACCCCATTCTCTCACACACTCGTGTGCATTCTTTCATTCCATTCTCTCACACACTCATGTGCATTCTTTCACCCCCATTCTCTCACACACGTGTGCATTCTTTCACCCCTGTCCCTCTCACACACGTGTGCATTCTTTCACCCAAATTCTCTCACACATGTGTGCATTATTTCACCCCCTGTCTCTCTCACACATGTGTGCATTCTTTCACCCCATTCTCTCACACACCTGTGGATTTTTTCACCCCCATTCTCTCACACACTCATGTGCATTCTTTCACCCCGTTCTCTCACACACTCGTGTGCATTCTTTCACCCCATTCCCTCACACACTTGTGCATTCTTTCACCCCATTCTCTCACACACGTGTGCATTCTTTCACACCGATTCTCTCACACACTTGTCCATTCTTTCACCCCATTCTCTCACACACGTGTGCATTCTTTCACCCACATTCTCTCACTCACGAGTGCAATCGTTCACCCCCAGTCTCTCTCACACATGTGCATTCTTTCACCCCAGTCCCTCTCACACACGTGTGCATTCTTTCACCCACATTCTCTCACGTTCGTCTGCATTCTTTCACCCATTCTGTCACACACACGTCGGCATTCTTTCACCCAGGTCCCTCTCACACACGTCTGCATTCTTTCACCCCCATTTCTCTCACACACGGGTGCATTTTTCACCGCCATTCTCTCACACACGTGTGCATTCTTTCACCCCTATTCTCTCCCACAGGTGTGCATTCTTTCTCAACCATTCTCTCACACATGTGTGCATTCATTCAACCCCAGTCTCTCTCACACATGTGTGCATTCTTTCACCCCATTCTCTCACACACCTGTGCGTTCATTCACCCCCATTCTCTCACACTTGTGTGCATTCCTTCACCCCATTCTCTCACACACCTGAGCATTCATTCACCCAATTCTCTCACACACTCGTGTGCATTCTTTCACCCCATTCTCTCACACACGTGTGCATTCTTTCACCCCTGTCCCTCTCACACACGTGTGCATTCTTTCACCCACATTCACTCACTCACGTGTGCATTCTTTCACCCCCAGTCTCTCTCACACATGTGTGCATTTTCACCCCATTCTCTCACACACTCGTGTGCATTCTTTCACCACATTCTCTCGCACACGTGTACATTCATTCTCCCACATTCTCTCACTCATGTGTGCATTATTTCACCCCGTTCCCTCACACACGTGTGCATTCTTTCAACCCCAGTCTCTCTCACACATGTGTGCATTCTTTCACCCCATTCTCTCACACACGTGTGCATTCATTCACCCACATTCTCTCACTCACGTGTGCATTCTTTCAAGCCCAGTCTCTCTCACTCATCTTTGCATTCTTTCACCCCATTCTCTCACACACTCGTGTGCATTCTTTCACCCCATTCTCTCACGCAAGTGTGCATTCTGTCACCCCAGTCTCTCTCACACACGTGTGCTTTCTTTCACCCACATTCTCTCACTCACGTGTGCATTCTTTCACCCATTCTCTCACACACACGTGTGCATTCTTTCACCCCAGTCCCTCTCACACACGTTTGCATTCTTTCACCCCCATTTTCTCACACACATGTGTGCATTCTTTCACCCATTCTCTCACACAAGTGTGTATTCTTTCACCCCCATTCTCTAAAACTCCTGTGCATTCTTTCACCTCCATTCTCTCACACACTCGTGTGCATTCTTTCACCCCATTCTCTCACACACTCATGTGCATTCTTTCACCCGTTCCCTCACACACTTGTGCATTCTTTCAACCCCAGTCTCTCTCACACATGTGTACATTCTTTCACCTCATTCTCTAAAACTCCTGTGCATTCTTTCACCCCATTCTCTCACACTCCTGAGCATTCATTCACCCAATTCTCTCACACAAGTTTGCATTCTTTCACCCCCAGACTTTCTCACACTCGTGTGCATTCTTTCACCCCATTCCCTCACACACGTGTGCATTCTTTCACCCATTCTCTCACACACACGTGTGCATTCTTTCACCCCAGTCCCTCTCAGACACGTGTGCATTCTTTCACCCCATTCACTCTCACTCTCGTGTACATTCTTTCACACCGATTCTCTCACACACGTGCATTCTTTCACCCCCATTCTCTCACACTCATGTGCATTCTTTCACCCCATTCTCTCAGACACCTGAGCATTCATTCAACCAATTCTCTCACACACGTTTGCATTCTTTCACCCACATTCTCTCAATCACGTGTGCATTATTTCACCCCCAGACTCTCTCACACATTTGTGCATTCTTTCACCCCATTCTCTCACACACCTGTGCATTTTTTCACCCCCATTCTCTCACACACTCGTGTGCATTCTTTCACCCCATTCTCTCACACACTCATGTGCATTCTTTCACCCCATTCTCTCACACACATGTGCATTCTTTCACCCCATTCTCTCACACACTCGTCTGCATTTTTTCACCCCATTCTCTCACACACTCGTGTGCATTCTTTCACCCCATTCTCTCACACACGTGTGCATTCTTTCACCCCTGTCCCTCTCACACACGTGTGCATTCTTTCACCCACATTCACTCACTCACGTGTGCATTCTTTCACCCCCAGTCTCTCTCACACATGTGTGCATTTTTCACCCCATTCTCTCACACACTCGTGTGCATTCTTTCACCACATTCTCTCGCACACGTGTACATTCATTCTCCCACATTCTCTCACTCATGTGTGCATTCTTTCACCCCGTTCCCTCACACACGTGTGCATTCTTTCAGCCCCAGTCTCTCTCACACATGTGTGCATTCTTTCACCCCATTCTCTCACACACGTGTGCATTCATTCACCCACATTCTCTCACTCACGTGTGCATTCTTTCAAGCCCAGTCTCTCTCACTCATCTGTGCATTCTTTCACCCCATTCTCTCACACACTCGTGTGCATTCTTTCACCCCATTCTCTCACACACTCGTGTGCATTCTTTCACCCCATTCTCTCACGCAAGTGTGCATTCTGTCACCCCAGTCCCTCTCACACACGTGTGCTTTCTTTCACCCACATTCTCTCACTCACGTGTGCATTCTTTCGCCCATTCTCTCACACACACGTGTGCATTCTTTCACCCCAGTCCCTCTCACACACGTTTGCATTCTTTCACCCCCATTTTCTCACACACATGTGTGCATTCTTTCACCCATTCTCTCACACAAGTGTGTATTCTTTCACCCCCATTCTCTAAAACTCCTGTGCATTCTTTCACCTCCATTCTCTCACACACTCGTGTGCATTCTTTCACCCCATTCTCTCACACACTCATGTGCATTCTTTCACCCGTTCCCTCACACACTTGTGCATTCTTTCAACCCCAGTCTCTCTCACACATGTGTGCATTCTTTCACCTCATTCTCTAAAACTCCTGTGCATTCTTTCACCCCATTCTCTCACACTCCTGAGCATTCATTCACCCAATTCTCTCACACAAGTTTGCATTCTTTCACCCCCAGACTTTCTCACACTCGTGTGCATTCTTTCACCCCATTCCCTCACACACGTGTGCATTCTTTCACCCATTCTCTCACACACACGTGTGCATTCTTTCACCCAAGTCCCTCTCAGACACGTGTGCATTCTTTCACCCCATTCACTCTCACTCTTGTGTACATTCTTTCACACCGATTCTCTCACACACGTGCATTCTTTCACCCCCATTCTCTCACACTCATGTGCATTCTTTCACCCCATTCTCTCACACACTCATGTGCATTCTTTCACCCGTTCCCTCACACACCTGTGCATTCTTTCACCCCCATGCTCTCACACACCTGTGCATTCTTTCACCCCCATGCTCTCACACACTCGTGTGCATTCTTTCACCCCCATTCTCTCACACTCATGTGCATTCTTTCACCCCATTCTCTCAGACACCTGAGCATTCATTCAACCAATTCTCTCACACACGTTTGCATTCTTTCACCCACATTCTCTCAATCACGTGTGCATTCTTTCACCCCCAGACTCTCTCACACATTTGTGCATTCTTTCACCCCATTCTCTCACACACCTGTGCATTTTTTCACCCCCATTCTCTCACACACTCGTGTGCATTCTTTCACCCCATTCTCTCACACACATGTGCATTCTTTCACCCCATTCTCTCACACACTCGTCTGCATTTTTTCACCCCATTCTCTCACACACTCGTGTGCATTCTTTCACCCCATTCTCTCACACACGTGTGCATTCTTTCACCCCTGTCCCTCTCACACACGTGTGCATTCTTTCACCCACATTCACTCACTCACGTGTGCATTCTTTCACCCCCAGTCTCTCTCACACATGTGTGCATTTTTCACCCCATTCTCTCACACACTCGTGTGCATTCTTTCACCACATTCTCTCGCACACGTGTACATTCATTCTCCCACATTCTCTCACTCATGTGTGCATTCTTTCACCCCGTTCCCTCACACACGTGTGCATTCTTTCAGCCCCAGTCTCTCTCACACATGTGTGCATTTTTCACCCCATTCTCTCACACACTCGTGTGCATTCTTTCACCACATTCTCTCGCACACGTGTACATTCATTCTCCCACATTCTCTCACTCATGTGTGCATTCTTTCACCCCGTTCCCTCACACACGTGTGCATTCTTTCAACCCCAGTCTCTCTCACACATGTGTGCATTCTTTCACCCCATTCTCTCACACACGTGTGCATTCATTCACCCACATTCTCTCACTCACGTGTGCATTCTTTCAAGCCCAGTCTCTCTCACTCATCTGTGCATTCTTTCACCCCATTCTCTCACACACTCGTGTGCATTCTTTCACCCCATTCTCTCACACACTCGTGTGCATTCTTTCACCCCATTCTCTCACGCAAGTGTGCATTCTGTCACCCCAGTCCCTCTCACACACGTGTGCTTTCTTTCACCCACATTCTCTCACTCACGTGTGCATTCTTTCGCCCATTCTCTCACACACACGTGTGCATTCTTTCACCCCAGTCCCTCTCACACACGTTTGCATTCTTTCACCCCCATTTTCTCACACACATGTGTGCATTCTTTCACCCATTCTCTCACACAAGTGTGTATTCTTTCACCCCCATTCTCTAAAACTCCTGTGCATTCTTTCACCTCCATTCTCTCACACACTCGTGTGCATTCTTTCACCCCATTCTCTCACACACTCATGTGCATTCTTTCACCCGTTCCCTCACACACTTGTGCATTCTTTCACCCCATTCTCTCACACACTCGTGTGCATTCTTTCACCCCATTCTCTCACGCAAGTGTGCATTCTGTCACCCCAGTCCCTCTCACACACGTGTGCTTTCTTTCACCCACATTCTCTCACTCACGTGTGCATTCTTTCGCCCATTCTCTCACACACACGTGTGCATTCTTTCACCCCAGTCCCTCTCACACACGTTTGCATTCTTTCACCCCCATTTTCTCACACACATGTGTGCATTCTTTCACCCATTCTCTCACACAAGTGTGTATTCTTTCACCCCCATTCTCTAAAACTCCTGTGCATTCTTTCACCTCCATTCTCTCACACACTCGTGTGCATTCTTTCACCCCATTCTCTCACACACTCATGTGCATTCTTTCACCCGTTCCCTCACACACTTGTGCATTCTTTCAACCCCAGTCTCTCTCACACATGTGTGCATTCTTTCACCTCATTCTCTAAAACTCCTGTGCATTCTTTCACCCCATTCTCTCACACTCCTGAGCATTCATTCACCCAATTCTCTCACACAAGTTTGCATTCTTTCACCCCCAGACTTTCTCACACTCGTGTGCATTCTTTCACCCCATTCCCTCACACACGTGTGCATTCTTTCACCCATTCTCTCACACACACGTGTGCATTCTTTCACCCCAGTCCCTCTCAGACACGTGTGCATTCTTTCACCCCATTCACTCTCACTCTCGTGTACATTCTTTCACACCGATTCTCTCACACACGTGCATTCTTTCACCCCCATTCTCTCACACTCATGTGCATTCTTTCACCCCATTCTCTCAGACACCTGAGCATTCATTCAACCAATTCTCTCACACACGTTTGCATTCTTTCACCCACATTCTCTCAATCACGTGTGCATTCTTTCACATCCAGACTCTCTCACACATGTGTGCATTCTTTCACCCCATTCTCTCACACACCTGTGCATTTTTTCACCCCCATTCTCTCACACACTCGTGTGCATTCTTTCACCCCATTCTCTCACACACTCATGTGCATTCTTTCACCCCATTCTCTCACACACGTGTGCATTCTTTCACCCCATTCTCTCACACACTCGTCTGCATTTTTTCACCCCATTCTCTCACACACTCGTGTGCATTCTTTCACCCCATTCTCTCACACACGTGTGCATTCTTTCACCCCTGTCCCTCTCACACACGTGTGCATTCTTTCACCCACATTCACTCACTCACGTGTGCATTCTTTCACCCCCAGTCTCTCTCACACATGTGTGCATTTTTCACCCCATTCTCTCACACACTCGTGTGCATTCTTTCACCACATTCTCTCGCACACGTGTACATTCATTCTCCCACATTCTCTCACTCATGTGTGCATTCTTTCACCCCGTTCCCTCACACACGTGTGCATTCTTTCAGCCCCAGTCTCTCTCACACATGTGTGCATTCTTTCACCCCATTCTCTCACACACCTGTGCATTCTTTCACCACCATTCTCTCACACACTCGTGTGCATTCTTTCACCCCGTTCCCTCACACACGTGTGCATTCTTTCAACCCCAGTCTCTCTCACACATGTGTGCATTCTTTCACCCCATTCTCTCACACACGTGTGCATTCATTCACCCACATTCTCTCACTCACGTGTGCATTCTTTCAAGCCCAGTCTCTCTCACTCATCTGTGCATTCTTTCACCCCATTCTCTCACACACTCGTGTGCATTCTTTCACCCCATTCTCTCACACACTCGTGTGCATTCTTTCACCCCATTCTCTCACGCAAGTGTGCATTCTGTCACCCCAGTCCCTCTCACACACGTGTGCTTTCTTTCACCCACATTCTCTCACTCACGTGTGCATTCTTTCGCCCATTCTCTCACACACACGTGTGCATTCTTTCACCCCAGTCCCTCTCACACACGTTTGCATTCTTTCACCCCCATTTTCTCACACACATGTGTGCATTCTTTCACCCATTCTCTCACACAAGTGTGTATTCTTTCACCCCCATTCTCTAAAACTCCTGTGCATTCTTTCACCTCCATTCTCTCACACACTCGTGTGCATTCTTTCACCCCATTCTCTCACACACTCATGTGCATTCTTTCACCCGTTCCCTCACACACTTGTGCATTCTTTCACCCCATTCTCTCACACACTCGTGTGCATTCTTTCACCCCATTCTCTCACGCAAGTGTGCATTCTGTCACCCCAGTCCCTCTCACACACGTGTGCTTTCTTTCACCCACATTCTCTCACTCACGTGTGCATTCTTTCGCCCATTCTCTCACACACACGTGTGCATTCTTTCACCCCAGTCCCTCTCACACACGTTTGCATTCTTTCACCCCCATTTTCTCACACACATGTGTGCATTCTTTCACCCATTCTCTCACACAAGTGTGTATTCTTTCACCCCCATTCTCTAAAACTCCTGTGCATTCTTTCACCTCCATTCTCTCACACACTCGTGTGCATTCTTTCACCCCATTCTCTCACACACTCATGTGCATTCTTTCACCCGTTCCCTCACACACTTGTGCATTCTTTCAACCCCAGTCTCTCTCACACATGTGTGCATTCTTTCACCTCATTCTCTAAAACTCCTGTGCATTCTTTCACCCCATTCTCTCACACTCCTGAGCATTCATTCACCCAATTCTCTCACACAAGTTTGCATTCTTTCACCCCCAGACTTTCTCACACTCGTGTGCATTCTTTCACCCCATTCCCTCACACACGTGTGCATTCTTTCACCCATTCTCTCACACACACGTGTGCATTCTTTCACCCCAGTCCCTCTCAGACACGTGTGCATTCTTTCACCCCATTCACTCTCACTCTCGTGTACATTCTTTCACACCGATTCTCTCACACACGTGCATTCTTTCACCCCCATTCTCTCACACTCATGTGCATTCTTTCACCCCATTCTCTCAGACACCTGAGCATTCATTCAACCAATTCTCTCACACACGTTTGCATTCTTTCACCCACATTCTCTCAATCACGTGTGCATTCTTTCACATCCAGACTCTCTCACACATGTGTGCATTCTTTCACCCCATTCTCTCACACACCTGTGCATTTTTTCACCCCCATTCTCTCACACACTCGTGTGCATTCTTTCACCCCATTCTCTCACACACTCATGTGCATTCTTTCACCCCATTCTCTCACACACGTGTGCATTCTTTCACCCCATTCTCTCACACACTCGTCTGCATTTTTTCACCCCATTCTCTCACACACTCGTGTGCATTCTTTCACCCCATTCTCTCACACACGTGTGCATTCTTTCACCCCTGTCCCTCTCACACACGTGTGCATTCTTTCACCCACATTCACTCACTCACGTGTGCATTCTTTCACCCCCAGTCTCTCTCACACATGTGTGCATTTTTCACCCCATTCTCTCACACACTCGTGTGCATTCTTTCACCACATTCTCTCGCACACGTGTACATTCATTCTCCCACATTCTCTCACTCATGTGTGCATTCTTTCACCCCGTTCCCTCACACACGTGTGCATTCTTTCAGCCCCAGTCTCTCTCACACATGTGTGCATTCTTTCACCCCATTCTCTCACACACGTGTGCATTCATTCACCCACATTCTCTCACTCACGTGTGCATTCTTTCAAGCCCAGTCTCTCTCACTCATCTGTGCATTCTTTCACCCCATTCTCTCACACACTCGTGTGCATTCTTTCACCCCATTCTCTCACACACTCGTGTGCATTCTTTCACCCCATTCTCTCACGCAAGTGTGCATTCTGTCACCCCAGTCCCTCTCACACACGTGTGCTTTCTTTCACCCACATTCTCTCACTCACGTGTGCATTCTTTCACCCATTCTCTCACACACACGTGTGCATTCTTTCACCCCAGTCCCTCTCACACACGTTTGCATTCTTTCACCCCCATTTTCTCACACACATGTGTGCATTCTTTCACCCATTCTCTCACACAAGTGTGTATTCTTTCACCCCCATTCTCTAAAACTCCTGTGCATTCTTTCACCCCCATTCTCTCACACCCTCGTGTGCATTCTTTCACCCCATTCTCTCACACACTCATGTGCATTCTTTCACCCGTTCCCTCACACACTTGTGCATTCTTTCAACCCCAGTCTCTCTCACACATGTGTGCATTCTTTCACCTCATTCTCTAAAACTCCTCTGCATTCTTTCACCCCATACTCTCACACACCTGAGCATTCATTCACCCAATTCTCTCACACAAGTTTGCATTCTTTCACCCCCAGACTTTCTCACACTCGTGTGCATTCTTTCACCCCATTCCCTCACACACGTGTGCATTCTTTCACCCATTCTCTCACACACACGTGTGCATTCTTTCACCCCAGTCCCTCTCAGACACGTGTGCATTCTTTCACCCCATTCACTCTCACTCTCGTGTACATTCTTTCACACCGATTCTCTCACACACGTGCATTCTTTCACCCCCATTCTCTCACACTCATGTGCATTCTTTCACCCCATTCTCTCAGACACCTGAGCATTCATTCAACCAATTCTCTCACACACGTTTGCATTCTTTCACCCACATTCTCTCAATCACGTGTGCATTCTTTCACCCCCAGACTCTCTCACACCTGTGTTCATTCTTTCACCCCATTCTCTCACACACCTGTGCATTTTTTCACCCCCATTCTCTAACACACTCGTGTGCATTCTTTCACCCCATTCTCTCACACACTCATGTGCATTCTTTCACCCCATTCTCTCACACACGTGTGCATTCTTTCACCCCATTCTCTCACACACGTGCACATTCATTCACCCACATTCTCTCACTCACGTGTGCATTATTTCACCCCGTTCCCTCACACACGTGTGCATTCTTTCACCGCATTCTCTCACACTCCTGTTCATTCTTTCACCCCCATTCTCTCACACACTCGTGTGCATTCTTTCACCCAATTCTCTCAGACACTCGTGTGCATTCTTTCACCCCATTCTCTCACACACTCGTGTGCATTCTTTCACCCCATTCTCTCACACACGTGCGCATTCATTCACCCACATTCTCTCACTCACGTGTGCATTCTTTCACCCCGTTCCCTCACACACGTGTGCATTCTTTCACCCCATTCTCTCACACACCTGAGCATTCATTCACCCAATTCTCTCACACACGTTTGCGTTCTTTCACCGACATTCTCTCACTCACGTGTGCATTCTTTCACCCATTCTCTCACACACACGTGTGCATTCTTTCACCCCAGTCCCTCTCACACACGTTTGCATTCTTTCACCCCCATTTTCTCACACACATGTTTGCATTCTTTCACCCATTCTCTCACACAAGTGTGTATTCTTTCACCCCCATTCTCTCACACACACGTTTGCATTCTTTCACCCCCATTTTCTCACACACATGTGTGCATTCTTTCACCCATTCTCTCACACAAGTGTGTATTCTTTCACCCCCATTCTCTAAAACTCCTGTGCATTCTTTCACCCCCATTCTCTCACACACTCGTGTGCATTCTTTCACCCCATTCTCTCACACACTCATGTGCATTCTTTCACCCGTTCCCTCACACACTTGTGCATTCTTTCAACCCCAGTCTCTCTCACACATGTGTGCATTCTTTCACCTCATTCTCTAAAACTCCTGTGCATTCTTTCACCCCATACTCTCACACACCTGAGCATTCATTCACCCAATTCTCTCACACAAGTTTGCATTCTTTCACCCCCAGACTTTCTCACACTCGTGTGCATTCTTTCACCCCATTCCCTCACACACGTGTGCATTCTTTCACCCATTCTCTCACACACACGTGTGCATTCTTTCACCCCAGTCCCTCTCAGACACGTGTGCATTCTTTCACCCCATTCACTCTCACTCTCGAGTACATTCTTTCACACCGATTCTCTCACACCTGTGTTCATTCTTTCACCCCATTCTCTCACACACCTGTGCATTTTTTCACCCCCATTCTCTCACACACTCGTGTGCATTCTTTCACCCCATTCTCTCGCACACTCATGTGCATTCTTTCACCCCATTCTCTCACACACGTGTGCATTCTTTCACCCCATTCTCTCACACACTTGCGCATTCATTCACCCACATTCTCTCACTCACGTGTGCATTATTTCACCCCGTTCCCTCACACACGTGTGCATTCTTTCACCGCATTCTCTCACACTCCTGTTCATTCTTTCACCCCCATTCTCTCACACACTCGTGTGCATTCTTTCACCCAATTCTCTCAGACACTCGTGTGCATTCTTTCACCCCATTCTCTCACACACTCGTGTGCATTCTTTCACCCCATTCTCTCACACACGTGCGCATTCATTCACCCACATTCTCTCACTCACGTGTGCATTCTTTCACCCCGTTCCCTCACACACGTGTGCATTCTTTCACCCCATTCTCACACACCTGAGCATTCATTCACCCAATTCTCTCACACACGTGTGCATTCTTTCACCCACATTCACTCACTCACGTGTGCATTCTTTCACCCCCAGTCTCTCTCACACATGTGTGCATTTTTCACCCCATTCTCTCACACACTCGTGTGCATTCTTTCACCACATTCTCTCGCACACGTGTACATTCATTCTCCCACATTCTCTCACTCATGTGTGCATTCTTTCACCCCGTTCCCTCACACACGTGTGCATTCTTTCAGCCCCAGTCTCTCTCACACATGTGTGCATTCTTTCACCCCATTCTCTCACACACGTGTGCATTCATTCACCCACATTCTCTCACTCACGTGTGCATTCTTTCAAGCCCAGTCTCTCTCACTCATCTGTGCATTCTTTCACCCCATTCTCTCACACACTCGTGTGCATTCTTTCACCCCATTCTCTCACGCAAGTGTGCATTCTGTCACCCCAGTCCCTCTCACACACGTGTGCTTTCTTTCACCCACATTCTCTCACTCACGTGTGCATTCTTTCACCCATTCTCTCACACACACGTGTGCATTCTTTCACCCCAGTCCCTCTCACACACGTTTGCATTCTTTCACCCCCATTTTCTCACACACATGTGTGCATTCTTTCACCCATTCTCTCACACAAGTGTGTATTCTTTCACCCCCATTCTCTAAAACTCCTGTGCATTCTTTCACCCCCATTCTCTCACACACTCGTGTGCATTCTTTCACCCCATTCTCTCACACACTCATGTGCATTCTTTCACCCGTTCCCTCACACACTTGTGCATTCTTTCAACCCCAGTCTCTCTCACACATGTGTGCATTCTTTCACCTCATTCTCTAAAACTCCTGTGCATTCTTTCACCCCATACTCTCACACACCTGAGCATTCATTCACCCAATTCTCTCACACAAGTTTGCATTCTTTCACCCCCAGACTTTCTCACACTCGTGTGCATTCTTTCACCCCATTCCCTCACACATGTGTGCATTCTTTCACCCATTCTCTCACACACACGTGTGCATTCTTTCACCCCAGTCCCTCTCAGACACGTGTGCATTCTTTCACCCCATTCACTCTCACTCTCGTGTACATTCTTTCACACCGATTCTCTCACACACGTGCATTCTTTCACCCCCATTCTCTCACACTCATGTGCATTCTTTCACCCCATTCTCTCAGACACCTGAGCATTCATTCAACCAATTCTCTCACACACGTTTGCATTCTTTCACCCACATTCTCTCAATCACGTGTGCATTCTTTCACCCCCAGACTCTCTCACATCTGTGTTCATTCTTTCACCCCATTCTCTCACACACCTGTGCATTTTTTCACCCCCATTCTCTCACACACTCGTGTGCATTCTTTCACCCCATTCTCTCACACACTCATGTGCATTCTTTCACCCCATTCTCTCACACACGTGTGCATTCTTTCACCCCATTCTCTCACACACTTGCGCATTCATTCACCCACATTCTCTCACTCACGTGTGCATTATTTCACCCCGTTCCTCACACACGTGTGCATTCTTTCACCGCATTCTCTGACACTCCTGTTCATTCTTTCACCCCCATTCTCTCACACACTCGTGTGCATTCTTTCACCCAATTCTCTCAGACACTCGTGTGCATTCTTTCACCCCATTCTCTCACACACTCGTGTGCATTCTTTCACCCCATTCTCTCACACACGTGCGCATTCATTCACCCACATTCTCTCACTCACTTGTGCATTCTTTCACCCCGTTCCCTCACACACGTGTGCATTCTTTCACCCCATTCTCTCACACACCTGAGCATTCATTCACCCAATTCTCTCACACACGTTTGCGTTCTTTCACCGACATTCTCTCACTCACGTGTGCATTCTTTCACCCATTCTCTCACGCACACGTGTGCATTCTTTCACCCCAGTCCCTCTCACACACGTTTGCATTCTTTCACCCCCATTTTCTCACACACATGTTTGCATTCTTTCACCCATTCTCTCACACAAGTGTGTATTCTTTCACCCCCATTCTCTCACACACTCGTGTGCATTCTTTCACCCCATTCTCTCACACACTCATGTGCATTCTTTCACCCGTTCCCTCACACACTTGTGCATTCTTTCAACCCCAGTCTCTCTCAGACACGTGTGCATTCTTTCACCCCATTCACTCTCACTCTCGTGTACATTCTTTCACACCGATTCTCTCACACACGTGCATTCTTTCACCCCCATTCTCTCACACTCATGTGCATTCTTTCACCCCATTCTCTCAGACACCTGAGCATTCATTCAACCAATTCTCTCACACACGTTTGCATTCTTTCACCCACATTCTCTCAATCACGTGTGCATTCTTTCACCCCCAGACTCTCTCACACATGTGTGCATTCTTTCACCCCATTCTCTCACACACCTGTGCATTTTTTCACCCCCATTCTCTCACACACTCGTGTGCATTCTTTCACCCCATTCTCTCACACACTCATGTGCATTCTTTCACCCCATTCTCTCACACACTCGTCTGCATTTTTTCACCCCATTCTCTCACACACTCGTGTGCATTCTTTCACCCCATTCTCTCACACACGTGTGCATTCTTTCACCCCTGTCCCTCTCACACACGTGTGCATTCTTTCACCCACATTCACTCACTCACGTGTGCATTCTTTCACCCCCAGTCTCTCTCACACATGTGTGCATTTTTCACCCCATTCTCTCACACACTCGTGTGCATTCTTTCACCACATTCTCTCGCACACGTGTACATTCATTCTCCCACATTCTCTCACTCATGTGTGCATTCTTTCACCCCGTTCCCTCACACACGTGTGCATTCTTTCAGCCCCAGTCTCTCTCACACATGTGTGCATTCTTTCACCCCATTCTCTCACACACGTGTGCATTCATTCACCCACATTCTCTCACTCACGTGTGCATTCTTTCAAGCCCAGTCTCTCTCACTCATCTGTGCATTCTTTCACCCCATTCTCTCACACACTCGTGTGCATTCTTTCACCCCATTCTCTCACACACTCGTGTGCATTCTTTCACCCCATTCTCTCACGCAAGTGTGCATTCTGTCACCCCAGTCCCTCTCACACACGTGTGCTTTCTTTCACCCACATTCTCTCACTCACGTGTGCATTCTTTCACCCATTCTCTCACACACACGTGTGCATTCTTTCACCCCAGTCCCTCTCACACACGTTTGCATTCTTTCACCCCCATTTTCTCACACACATGTGTGCATTCTTTCACCCATTCTCTCACACAAGTGTGTATTCTTTCACCCCCATTCTCTAAAACTCCTGTGCATTCTTTCACCCCCATTCTCTCACACACTCGTGTGCATTCTTTCACCCCATTCTCTCACACACTCATGTGCATTCTTTCACCCGTTCCCTCACACACTTGTGCATTCTTTCAACCCCAGTCTCTCTCACACATGTGTGCATTCTTTCACCTCATTCTCTAAAACTCCTGTGCATTCTTTCACCCCATACTCTCACCCACCTGAGCATTCATTCACCCAATTCTCTCACACAAGTTTGCATTCTTTCACCCCCAGACTTTCACACACTCGTGTGCATTCTTTCACCCCATTCCCTCACACACGTGTGCATTCTTTCACCCATTCTCTCACACACACGTGTGCATTCTTTCACCCCAGTCCCTCTCAGACACGTGTGCATTCTTTCACCCCATTCACTCTCACTCTCGTGTACATTCTTTCACACCGATTCTCTCACACACGTGCATTCTTTCACCCCCATTCTCTCACACTCATGTGCATTCTTTCACCCCATTCTCTCAGACACCTGAGCATTCATTCAACCAATTCTCTCACACACGTTTGCATTCTTTCACCCACATTCTCTCAATCACGTGTGCATTCTTTCACCCCCAGACTCTCTCACACCTGTGTTCATTCTTTCACCCCATTCTCTCACACACCTGTGCATTTTTTCACCCCCATTCTGTCACACACTCGTGTGCATTCTTTCACCCCATTCTCTCACACACTCATGTGCATTCTTTCACCCCATTCTCTCACACACGTGTGCATTCTTTCACCCCATTCTCTCACACACGTGCACATTCATTCACCCACATTCTCTCACTCACGTGTGCATTATTTCACCCCGTTCCCTCACACACGTGTGCATTCTTTCACCGCATTCTCTCACACTCCTGTTCATTCTTTCACCCCCATTCTCTCACACACTCGTGTGCATTCTTTCACCCAATTCTCTCAGACACTCGTGTGCATTCTTTCACCCCATTCTCTCACACACTCGTGTGCATTCTTTCACCCCATTCTCTCACACACGTGCGCATTCATTCACCCACATTCTCTCACTCACGTGTGCATTCTTTCACCCCGTTCCCTCACACACGTGTGCATTCTTTCACCCCATTCTCTCACACTCCTGTTCATTCTTTCACCCCCATTCTCTCTCACACACGTGTGCATTCTTTCACCCACATTCACTCACTCACGTGTGCATTCATTCACCCCCAGTCTCTCTCACACATGTGTGCATTTTTTCACCCCATTCTCTCACACACTCGTGTGCATTCTTTCACCACATTCTCTCGCACACGTGTACATTCATTCTCCCACATTCTCTCACTCACGTGTGCATTCTTTCACCGCGTTCCCTCACACACGTGTGCATTCTTTCACCCCATTCTCTCACACACTCGTGTGCATTCTTTCACCCCATTCTCTCACACACTCGTGTGCATTCTTTCACCCCATTCTCTCACGCACGTGTGCATTCTGTCACCCCAGTCCCTCTCACACACGTGTGCTTTCTTTCACCCACATTCTCTCACTCACGTGTGCATTCTTTCTCCCCAGTCCCTCTCACACACGTGTGCATTCTTTCACCCCATTCTCTTCACACGTGTGCATTCTTTCACTCCCGTTCTCTCTCGTGTACATTCTTTCACACCGATTCTCTCAAACACGTGCATTCTTTCACCCACATACTCTCACTCACGTGTGCATTCTTTCACACCGATTCTCTCACACACTTGTCCATTCTTTCACCCCATTCTCTCACACACGTGTGCATTCTTTCACCCACATTCTCTCACTCACGAGTGCATTCGTTCACCCCATGTCTCTCTCACACATGTGCATTCTTTCACCCCAGTCACTCTCACACACGTGTGCATTCTTTCACCCACATTCTCTCACGTTCGTGTGCATTCTTTCACCCATTCTGTCACACACACGTGTGCATTCTTTCACCCAGGTCCCTCTCACACGCATCTGCATTCTTTCACCCCCATTTCTCTCACACACGTGTGCATTCTTTCACCCCTATTCTCTCCCACAGGTGTGCATTCTTTCTCAACCATTCTCTCACACATGTGTGCATTCTTTCAACCCCAGTCTCTCTCACACATGTGTGCATTCTTTCACCCCATTCTCTCACACACCTGTGCGTTCATTCACCCCCATTCTCTCACACTTGTGTGCATTCTTTCACCCCATTCTCTCACACACCTGAGCATTCATTCACCCAATTCACTCACACACGCTTGCTTTCTTTCACCCACATTCTCTCACACAGGAGTGCATTCTTTCACCCCATTCCCTCACACAAGTGTGCATTCTTTCACCCCCAGACTCTCTCACACATGTGTGCATTCTTTCACCCCATTCTCTCACACACGTGCATTCTTTCACCCCCATTCTCTCACACTCATGTGCATTCTTTCACCCCATTCTCTCAGACACCTGAGCATTCATTCAACCAATTCTCTCACACACGTTTGCATTCTTTCACCCACATTCTCTCAATCACGTGTGCATTCTTTCACCCCCAGACTCTCTCACACCTGTGTGCATTCTTTCACCCCATTCTCTCACACACCTGTGCATTTTTTCACCCCCATTCTGTCACACACTCGTGTGCATTCTTTCACCCCATTCTCTCACACACTCATGTGCATTCTTTCACCCCATTCTCTCACACACGTGTGCATTCTTTCACCCCATTCTCTCACACACGTGCACATTCATTCACCCACATTCTCTCACTCACGTGTGCATTATTTCACCCCGTTCCCTCACACACGTGTGCATTCTTTCACCGCATTCTCTCACACTCCTGTTCATTCTTTCACCCCCATTCTCTCACACACTCGTGTGCATTCTTTCACCCAATTCTCTCAGACACTCGTGTGCATTCTTTCACCCCATTCTCTCACACACTCGTGTGCATTCTTTCACCCCATTCTCTCACACACGTGCGCATTCATTCACCCACATTCTCTCACTCACGTGTGCATTCTTTCACCCCGTTCCCTCACACACGTGTGCATTCTTTCACCCCATTCTCTCACACTCCTGTTCATTCTTTCACCCCCATTCTCTCTCACACACGTGTGCATTCTTTCACCCACATACACTCACTCACGTGTGCATTCATTCACCCCCTGTCTCTCTCACACATGTGTGCATTTTTTCACCCCATTCTCTCACACACTCGTGTGCATTCTTTCACCACATTCTCTCGCACACGTGTACATTCATTCTCCCACATTCTCTCACTCACGTGTGCATTCTTTCACCGCGTTCCCTCACACACGTGTGCATTCTTTCACCCCATTCTCTCACACACTCGTGTGCATTCTTTCACCCCATTCTCTCACACACTCGTGTGCATTCTTTCACCCCATTCTCTCACGCACGTGTGCATTCTGTCACCCCAGTCCCTCTCACACACGTGTGCTTTCTTTCACCCACATTCTCTCACTCACGTGTGCATTCTTTCTCCCCAGTCCCTCTCACACACGTGTGCATTCTTTCACCCCATTCTCTTCACACGTGTGCATTCTTTCACTCCCGTTCTCTCTCGTGTACATTCTTTCACACCGATTCTCTCAAACACGTGCATTCTTTCACCCACATACTCTCACTCACGTGTGCATTCTTTCACACCGATTCTCTCACACACTTGTCCATTCTTTCACCCCATTCTCTCACACACGTGTGCATTCTTTCACCCACATTCTCTCACTCACGAGTGCATTCGTTCACCCCATGTCTCTCTCACACATGTGCATTCTTTCACCCCAGTCACTCTCACACACGTCTGCATTCTTTCACCCACATTCTCTCACGTTCGTGTGCATTCTTTCACCCATTCTGTCACACACACGTGTGCATTCTTTCACCCAGGTCCCTCTCACACGCATCTGCATTCTTTCACCCCCATTTCTCTCACACACGTGTGCGTTCTTTCACCCCTATTCTCTCCCACAGGTGTGCATTCTTTCTCAACCATTCTCTCACACATGTGTGCATTCTTTCAACCCCAGTCTCTCTCACACATGTGTGCATTCTTTCACCCCATTCTCTCACACACCTGTGCGTTCATTCACCCCCATTCTCTCACACTTGTGTGCATTCTTTCACCCCATTCTCTCACACACCTGAGCATTCATTCACCCAATTCACTCACACACGCTTGCTTTCTTTCACCCACATTCTCTCACACAGGAGTGCATTCTTTCACCCCATTCCCTCACACAAGTGTGCATTCTTTCACCCCCAGACACTCTCACACATGTGTGCATTCTTTCACCCCATTCTCTCACACACCTGTGCATTGTTTCACCACCATTCTGGCACACACTCGTGTGCATTCTTTCACCCCATTCTCTCACACACTCATCTGCATTCTTTCACCCCATTCTCTCACACACTCGTGTGCATTTCTTCACCCCATTCTCTCACACACTCGTGTGCATTCTTTCACCCCATTCTCTCACACGCGTGTGCCTTCTTTCACCCCTGTCCCTCTCACACACGTGTGCATTCTTTCACCCCATTCTCTCACACACGTGTGCATTCTTTCACCCCTGTCCCTCTCACACACGTGTGCATTCTTTCACCCAAATTCTCTCACTCACGTGTGCATTCTTGCATCCCATTCCCTCACACACGTGTGCATTATATCACCCCCTGTCTCTCTCACACATGTGTGCATTCTTTCACCCCATTATCTCACACACCTGTGGATTTTTTCACCCCATTCTCTCACACACTCGTGTGCATTCTTTCACCCCATTCCCTCACACACTTGTGCATTCTTTCACCCCATTCTCTCACACACGTGTGCATTCTTTCACACCGATTCTGTCACACACTTGTCCATTCTTTCACCCCATTCTCTCACACACGTGTGCATTCTTTCACCCACATTCTCTCACTCACGAGTGCAATCGTTCACCCCCAGTCTCTCTCACACATGTGCATTCTTTCACCCCAGTCCCTCTCACACACGTGTGCATTCTTTCACCCACATTCTCTCACGTTCGTGTGCATTCTTTCACCCATTCTGTCACACACACGTGTGCATTCTTTCACCCAGGTCCCTCTCACACACGTCTGCATTCTTTCACCCCCATTTCTCTCACACACGGGTGCATTTTTCACCGCCATTCTCTCACACACGTGTGCATTCTTTCACCCCAATTCTCTCCCACAGGTGTGCATTCTTTTTCAACCATTCTCTCACCCATGTGTGCATTCTTTCAACCCCAGTCTCTCTCACACATGTGTGCATTCTTTCACCCCATTCTCTCACACACCTGTGCATTCATTCACCCCCATTCTCTCACACTTGTGTGCATTCTTTCACCCCATTCTCTCACACACCTGAGCATTCATTCACCCAATTCTCTCACACACGTTTGCGTTCTTTCACCCACATTCTCTCACACACGAGTGCATTCTTTCACCCCATTCCCTCACACACGTATGCATTCTTTCAGCTCCAGACTCTCTCACACAAGTGTGCATTCTTTCACCCCATTCTCTCACACACCTGTGCATTCTTTCACCACCATTCTGTCACACACTCGTGTGCATTCTTTCACCCCATTCTCTCACACACTCGTGTGCATTCTTTCACCCCATTCTCTCACACACTCGTGTGCATTCTTTCACCCCATTCTCTCACACACTCGTGTGCATTCTTTCACCCCATTCTCTCTCACACGTGTGCATTCTTTCATCCCTGTCCCTCTCACACACGTGTGCATTCTTTCACCCACATTCACTCACTCACGTGTGCATTCTTTCACCCCCTGTCTCTCTCACACATGTGTGCATTTTTCACCCCATTCTCTCACACACTCGTGTGCATTCTTTCACCACATTCTCTCGCACACGTGTACATTCATTCTCCCACATTCTCTCACTCATGTGTGCATTCTTTCACCCCGTTCCCTCACACACGTGTGCATTCTTTCAACCCCAGTCTCTCTCACACATGTGTGCATTCTTTCACCCCATTCTCTCACACACGTGTGCATTCATTCACCCACATTCTCTCACTCACGTGTGCATTCTTTCAAGCCCAGTCTCTCTCACACATCTGTGCATTCTTTCACCCCATTCTCTCACACACTCGTGTGCATTCTTTCACCCCATTCTCTCACACACTCGTGTGCATTCTTTCACCCCATTCTCTCACACACTCGTGTGCATTCTTTCACCCCATTCTCTCACGCAAGTGTGCATTCTGTCACCCCAGTCCCTCTCACACACGTGTGCTTTCTTTCACCCACATTCTCTCACTCACGTGTGCATTCTTTCACCCATTCTCTCACACACACGTGTGCATTCTTTCACCCCAGTACCTCTCACACACGTTTGCATTCTTTCACCCCCATTTTCTCACACACATGTGTGCATTCTTTCACCCATTCTCTCACACAAGTGTGTATTCTTTCACCCCCATTCTCTCACGCAAGTGTGTATTCTTTCACCCGTTCCCTCACACACTTGTGCATTCTTTCAACCCCTGTCTCTCTCACACATGTGTGCATTCTTTCACCTCATTCTCTAAAACTCCTGTGCATTCTTTCACCCCATTCTCTCACACACCTGAGCATTCATTCACCCAATTCTCTCACACAAGTTCGCATTCTTTCACCCCCAGACTTTCTCACACTCGTGTGCATTCTTTCATCCATTCTCTCACACACACGTGTGCATTCTTTCACCCCAGACCCTCTCAGACACGTGTGCATTCTTTCACCCCATTCACTCTCACACTCGTGTACATTCTTTCACACCTATTCTCTCACACACGTGCATTCTTTCACCCCCATTCTCTCACACTCATGTGCATTCTTTCACCCCATTCTCTCAGACACCTGAGCATTCATTCAACCAATTCTCTCACACACGCTTGCATTCTTTCACCCACATTCTCTCAATCACGTGTGCATTCTTTCACCCCCAGACTCTCTGACACATGTGTGCATTCTTTCACCCGATTCTCTCACACACCTGTGCATTTTTTCATCCCCATTCTCTCACACACTCGTGTGCATTCTTTCACCCCATTCTCTCACACACTCATGTGCATTCTTTCACCCCATTCTCTCACACACGTGTGCATTCTTTCACCCCATTCTCTCACACACGTGCGCATTCATTCACCCACATTCTCTCACTCATGTGTGCATTATTTCATCCCGTTCCCTCACACACGTGTGCATTCATTCACCCCCAGTCTCTCTCACACATGTGTGCATTTTTTCACCCCATTCTCTCACACACTCGTGTGCATTCTTTCACCACATTCTCTCGCACACGTGTACATTCATTCTCCCACATTCTCTCACTCACGTGTGCATTCTTTCACCCCGTTCCCTCACACACGTGTGCATTCTTTCACCCCATTCTCTCACACACTCGTGTGCATTCTTTCACCCCATTCTCTCACACACTCGTGTGCATTCTTTCACCCCATTCTCTCACGCACGTGTGCATACTGTCACCCCAGTCCCTCTCACACACGTGTGCTTTCTTTCACCCACATTCTCTCACTCACGTGTGCATTCTTTCACCCATTCTCTCACACACACGTGTGCATTCTTTCTCCCCAGTCCCTCTCACACACGTGTGCATTCTTTCACCCCGTTCTCTTCACACGTGTGCATTCTTTCACTCCCATTCTCTCACACTCGTGTACATTCTTTCACACCGATTCTCTCAAACACGTGCATTCTTTCACCCACATACTCTCACTCACGTATGCATTCTTTCACACCGATTCTCTCACACACTTGTCCATTCCTTCACCCCATTCTCTCACACACGTGTGCATTCTTTCATCCACATTCTCTCACTCACGAGTGCATTCGTTCACCCCCAGTCTCTCTCACACATGTGCATTCTTTCACCCCAGTCACTCTCACACATCTGTGCATTCTTTCACCCAATTCTCTCAGACACTCGTGTGCATTATTTCACCCCATTCTCTCACACACTCGTGTGCATTATTTCACCCCGTTCCGTCACACACGTGTGCATTCTTTCACCCCATTCTCTCACACTCCTGTTCATTCTTTCACCCCCATTCTCTCACACACTCATGTGCATTCTTTCACCCAATTCTCTCAGACACTCGTGTGCATTCTTTCACCCCATTCTCTCACACACTCGTATGCATTCTTTCACCCCATTCTCTCACACACGTGCGCATTCATTCACCCACATTCTCTCACTCACGTGTGCATTATTTCACCCCGTTCCCTCACACACGTGTGCATTCTTTCACCCCATTCTCTCACACTCCTGTTCATTCTTTCACCCCCATTCTCTCTCACACACGTGTGCATTCTTTCACCCACATTCTCTCACACACCTGTGCGTTCATTCACCCCCATTCTCTCACACTTGTGTGCATTCTTTCACCCCATTCTCTCACACACCTGAGCATTCATTCACCAATTCTCTCACACACGTTTGCGTTCTTTCACCCACATTCTCTCACACACGAGTGCATTCTTTCACCCCATTCCCTCACACACGTGTGCATTCTTTCACCCCCAGACTCTCTCACACATGTGTGCATTCTTTCACCCCATTCTCTCACACACCTGTGCATTCTTTCACCACCATTCTGTCACACACTCGTGTGCATTCTTTCACCCCATTCTCTCACACACTCATCTGCATTCTTTCACCCCATTCTCTCACACACTCGTGTGTATTTCTTCACCCCATTCTCTCACACACTCGTGTGCATTCTTTCACCCCATTCTCTTCACACGTGTGCATTCTTTCACTCCCATTCTCTCACACTCGTGTACATTCTTTCACACCGATTCTCTCAAACACGTGCATTCTTTCACCCACATACTCTCACTCACGTGTGCATTCTTTCACACCGATTCTCTCACACACTTGTCCATTCCTTCACCCCATTCTCTCACACACGTGTGCATTCTTTCACCCACATTCTCTCACTCACGAGTGCATTCGTTCACCCCCAGTCTCTCTCACACATGTGCATTCTTTCACCCCAGTCACTCTCACACATCTGTGCATTCTTTCACCCAATTCTCTCAGATACTCGTGTGCATTCTTTCACCCCATTCTCTCACACACTCGTGTGCATTCTTTCACCCAATTCTCTCAGACACTCGTGTGCATTCTTTCACCCCATTCTCTCACACACTCGTGTGCATTCTTTCACCCCATTCTCTCACACACGTGCGCATTCATTCACCCACATTCTCTCACTCACGCGTGCATTATTTCACCCCGTTCCCTCACACACGTGTGCATTCTTTCACCCCATTCTCTCACACTCCTGTTCATTCTTTCACCCCCATTCTCTCTCACACACGTGTGCATTCTTTCACCCACATTCACTCACTCACGTGTGCATTCATTCACCCCCAGTCTCTCTCACACATGTGTGCATTTTTTCACCCCATTCTCTCACACACCTGTGCGTTCATTCACCCCCATTCTCTCACACTTGTGTGCATTCTTTCACCCCATTCTCTCACACACCTGAGCATTCATTCACCAATTCTCTCACACACGTTTGCGTTCTTTCACCCACATTCTCTCACACACGAGTGCATTCTTTCACCCCATTCCCTCACACACGTGTGCATTCTTTCACCCCCAGACTCTCTCACACATGTGTGCATTCTTTCACCCCATTCTCTCACACACCTGTGCATTCTTTCACCACCATTCTGTCACACACTCGTGTGCATTCTTTCACCCCATTCTCTCACACACTCATCTGCATTCTTTCACCCCATTCTCTCACACACTCGTGTGCATTTCTTCACCCCATTCTCTCACACACTCGTGTGCATTCTTTCACCCCATTCTCTCACACGCGTGTGCCTTATTTCACCCCTGTCCCTCTCACACACGTGTGCATTCTTTCACCCCATTCTCTTCACACGTGTGCATTCTTTCACTCCCATTCTCTCACACTCGTGTACATTCTTTCACATCGATTCTCTCAAATACGTGCATTCTTTCACCCACATACTCTCACTCACGTGTGCATTCTTTCACCCACATTCTCTCACTCACGAGTGCATTCGTTCACCCCCAGTCTCTCTCACACATGTGCATTCTTTCACCCCAGTCACTCTCACACATCTGTGCATTCTTTCACCCAATTCTCTCAGACACTCGTGTGCATTCTTTCACCCCATTCTCTCACACACTCGTGTGCATTCTTTCACCCAATTCTCTCAGACACTCGTGTGCATTCTTTCACCCCATTCTCTCACACACTCGTGTGCATTCTTTCACCCCATTCTCTCACACACGTGCGCATTCATTCACCCACATTCTCTCACTCACGTGTGCATTATTTCACCCCATTCCCTCACACACGTGTGCATTCTTTCACCCCATTCTCTCACACTCCTGTTCATTCTTTCACCCCCATTCTCTCTCACACACGTGTGCATTCTTTCACCAACATTCACTCACTCACGTGTGCATTCATTCACCCCCAGTCTCTCTCACACATGTGTGCATTTTTTCACCCCATTCTCTCACACACCTGTGCGTTCATTCACCCCCATTCTCTCACACTTGTGTGCATTCTTTCACCCCATTCTCTCACACACGTGCATTCTTTCACCCACATACTCTCACTCACGTGTGCATTCTTTCACACCGATTCTCTCACACACTTGTCCATTCCTTCACCCCATTCTCTCACACACTCGTGTGCATTCTTTCACCCAATTCTCTCAGACACTCGTGTGCATTCTTTCACCCCATTCTCTCACACACTCGTGTGCATTCTTTCACCCCATTCTCTCACACACGTGCGCATTCATTCACCCACATTCTCTCACTCACGTGTGCATTATTTCACCCCATTCCCTCACAAACGTGTGCATTCTTTCACCCCATTCTCTCACACTCCTGTTCATTCTTTCACCCCCATTCTCTCTCACACACGTGTGCATTCTTTCACCAACATTCACTCACTCACGTGTGCATTCATTCACCCCCAGTCTCTCTCACACATGTGTGCATTTTTTCACCCCATTCTCTCACACACCTGTGCGTTCATTCACCCCCATTCTCTCACACTTGTGTGCATTCTTTCACCCCATTCTCTCACACACGTGCATTCTTTCACCCACATACTCTCACTCACGTGTGCATTCTTTCACACCGATTCTCTCACACACTCGTGTGCATTATTTCACCCCGTTCCGTCACACACGTGTGCATTCTTTCACCCCATTCTCTCACACTCCTGTTCATTCTTTCACCCCCATTCTCTCACACACTCATGTGCATTCTTTCACCCAATTCTCTCAGACACTCGTGTGCATTCTTTCACCCCATTCTCTCACACACTCGTGTGCATTCTTTCACCCCATTCTCTCACACACGTGCGCATTCATTCACCCACATTCTCTCACTCACGTGTGCATTATTTCACCCCGTTCCCTCACACACGTGTGCATTCTTTCACCCCATTCTCTCACACTCCTGTTCATTCTTTCACCCCCATTCTCTCTCACACACGTGTGCATTCTTTCACCCACATTCTCTCACACACCTGTGCGTTCATTCACCCCCATTCTCTCACACTTGTGTGCATTCTTTCACCCCATTCTCTCACACACCTGAGCATTCATTCACCAATTCTCTCACACACGTTTGCGTTCTTTCACCCACATTCTCTCACACACGAGTGCATTCTTTCACCCCATTCCCTCACACACGTGTGCATTCTTTCACCCCCAGACTCTCTCACACATGTGTGCATTCTTTCACCCCATTCTCTCACACACCTGTGCATTCTTTCACCACCATTCTGTCACACACTCGTGTGCATTCTTTCACCCCATTCTCTCACACACTCATCTGCATTCTTTCACCCCATTCTCTCACACACTCGTGTGTATTTCTTCACCCCATTCTCTCACACACTCGTGTGCATTCTTTCACCCCATTCTCTCACACGCGTGTGCCTTATTTCACCCCTGTCCCTCTCACACACGTGTGCATTCTTTCACCCCATTCTCTTCACACGTGTGCATTCTTTCACTCCCATTCTCTCACACTCGTGTACATTCTTTCACACCGATTCTCTCAAACACGTGCATTCTTTCACCCACATACTCTCACTCACGTGTGCATTCTTTCACACCGATTCTCTCACACACTTGTCCATTCCTTCACCCCATTCTCTCACACACGTGTGCATTCTTTCACCCACATTCTCTCACTCACGAGTGCATTCGTTCACCCCCAGTCTCTCTCACACATGTGCATTCTTTCACCCCAGTCACTCTCACACATCTGTGCATTCTTTCACCCAATTCTCTCAGATACTCGTGTGCATTCTTTCACCCCATTCTCTCACACACTCGTGTGCATTCTTTCACCCAATTCTCTCAGACACTCGTGTGCATTCTTTCACCCCATTCTCTCACACACTCGTGTGCATTCTTTCACCCCATTCTCTCACACACGTGCGCATTCATTCACCCACATTCTCTCACTCACGCGTGCATTATTTCACCCCGTTCCCTCACACACGTGTGCATTCTTTCACCCCATTCTCTCACACTCCTGTTCATTCTTTCACCCCCATTCTCTCTCACACACGTGTGCATTCTTTCACCCACATTCACTCACTCACGTGTGCATTCATTCACCCCCAGTCTCTCTCACACATGTGTGCATTTTTTCACCCCATTCTCTCACACACCTGTGCGTTCATTCACCCCCATTCTCTCACACTTGTGTGCATTCTTTCACCCCATTCTCTCACACACCTGAGCATTCATTCACCAATTCTCTCACACACGTTTGCGTTCTTTCACCCACATTCTCTCACACACGAGTGCATTCTTTCACCCCATTCCCTCACACACGTGTGCATTCTTTCACCCCCAGACTCTCTCACACATGTGTGCATTCTTTCACCCCATTCTCTCACACACCTGTGCATTCTTTCACCACCATTCTGTCACACACTCGTGTGCATTCTTTCACCCCATTCTCTCACACACTCATCTGCATTCTTTCACCCCATTCTCTCACACACTCGTGTGCATTTCTTCACCCCATTCTCTCACACACTCGTGTGCATTCTTTCACCCCATTCTCTCACACGCGTGTGCCTTATTTCACCCCTGTCCCTCTCACACACGTGTGCATTCTTTCACCCCATTCTCTTCACACGTGTGCATTCTTTCACTCCCATTCTCTCACACTCGTGTACATTCTTTCACATCGATTCTCTCAAATACGTGCATTCTTTCACCCACATACTCTCACTCACGTGTGCATTCTTTCACCCACATTCTCTCACTCACGAGTGCATTCGTTCACCCCCAGTCTCTCTCACACATGTGCATTCTTTCACCCCAGTCACTCTCACACATCTGTGCATTCTTTCACCCAATTCTCTCAGACACTCGTGTGCATTCATTCACCCCATTCTCTCACACACTCGTGTGCATTCTTTCACCCAATTCTCTCAGACACTCGTGTGCATTCTTTCACCCCATTCTCTCACACACTCGTGTGCATTCTTTCACCCCATTCTCTCACACACGTGCGCATTCATTCACCCACATTCTCTCACTCACGTGTGCATTATTTCACCCCATTCCCTCACACACGTGTGCATTCTTTCACCCCATTCTCTCACACTCCTGTTCATTCTTTCACCCCCATTCTCTCTCACACACGTGTGCATTCTTTCACCAACATTCACTCACTCACGTGTGCATTCATTCACCCCCAGTCTCACTCACACATGTGTGCATTTTTTCACCCCATTCTCTCACACACCTGTGCGTTCATTCACCCCATTCTCTCACACTTGTGTGCATTCTTTCACCCCATTCTCTCACACACGTGCATTCTTTCACCCACATACTCTCACTCACGTGTGCATTCTTTCACACCGATTCTCTCACACACTTGTCCATTCCTTCACCCCATTCTCTCACACACTCGTGTGCATTCTTTCACCCAATTCTCTCAGACACTCGTGTGCATTCTTTCACCCCATTCTCTCACACACTCGTGTGCATTCTTTCACCCCATTCTCTCACACACGTGCGCATTCATTCACCCACATTCTCTCACTCACGTGTGCATTATTTCACCCCGTTCCCTCACACACGTGTGCATTCTTTCACCCCATTCTCTCACACTCCTGTTCATTCTTTCACCCCCATTCTCTCTCACACACGTGTGCATTCTTTCACCCACATTCACTCACTCACGTGTGCATTCATTCACCCCCAGTCTCTCTCACACATGTGTGCATTTTTTCACCCAATTCTCTCACACACCTGTGCGTTCTTTCACCACCATTCTGTCACACACTCGTGTGCATTTTTTCACCCCATTCTCTCACACACCTGTGCGTTCATTCACCCCCATTCTCTCACACTTGTGTGCATTCTTTCACCCCATTCTCTCACACACCTGAGCATTCATTCACCAATTCTCTCACACACGTTTGCGTTCTTTCACCCACATTCTCTCACACACGAGTGCATTCTTTCACCCCATTCCCTCACACACGTGTGCATTCTTTCACCCCCAGACTCTCTCACACATGTGTGCATTCTTTCACCCCATTCTCTCACACACCTGTGCATTCTTTCACCACCATTCTGTCACACACTCGTGTGCATTCTTTCACCCCATTCTCTCACACACTCATCTGCATTCTTTCACCCCATTCTCTCACACACTCGTGTGCATTTCTTCACCCCATTCTCTCACACACTCGTGTGCATTCTTTCACCCCATTCTCTCACACACGTGCGCATTCATTCACCCACATTCTCTCACTCACGTGTGCATTATTTCACCCCGTTCCCTCACACACGTGTGCATTCTTTCACCCCATTCTCTCACACTCCTGTTAATTCTTTCACCCCCATTCTCTCTCACACACGTGTGCATTCTTTCACCCACATTCACTCACTCACGTGTGCATTCATTCACCCCCAGTCTCTCTCACACATGTGTGCATTTTTTCACCCCATTCTCTCACACACCTGTGCGTTCATTCACTCCCATTCTCTCACACTTGTGTGCATTCTTTCACCCCATTCTCTCACACACGTGCATTCTTTCACCCACATTCTCTCACACTCGTGTGCATTCTTTCACCCCATTCTCTCACACACTCGTGTGCATTCTTTCACCCCATTCTCTCACACACTCGTGTGCATTCTTTCACCCCATTCTCTCACACGCGTGTGCCTTATTTCACCCCTGTCCCTCTCACACACGTGTGCATTCTTTCACCCCATTCTCTTCACACGTGTGCATTCTTTCACTCCCATTCTCTCACACTCGTGTACATTCTTTCACACCGATTCTCTCAAACACGTGCATTCTTTCACCCACATACTCTCACTCACGTATGCATTCTTTCACACCGATTCTCTCACACACTTGTCCATTCCTTCACCCCATTCTCTCACACACGTGTGCATTCTTTCACCCCATTCTCTCACACACCTGTGCATTCTTTCACACCGATTCTCTCACACACTTGTCCATTCCTTCACCCCATTCTCTCACACACGTGTGCATTTTTTCACCCCATTCTCTCACACACCTGTGCGTTCATTCACTCCCATTCTCTCACACTTGTGTGCATTCTTTCACCCCATTCTCTCACACACGTGCATTCTTTCACCCACATTCTCTCACACTCGTGTGCATTCTTTCACCCCATTCTCTCACACACTCGTGTGCATTCTTTCACCCCATTCTCTCACACACTCGTGTGCATTCTTTCACCCCATTCTCTCACACGCGTGTGCCTTATTTCACCCCTGTCCCTCTCACACATGTGTGCATTTTTTCACCCCATTCTCTCACACACCTGTGCGTTCATTCACCCCATTCTCTCACACTTGTGTGCATTCTTTCACCCCATTCTCTCACACACGTGCATTCTTTCACCCACATACTCTCACTCACGTGTGCATTCTTTCACACCGATTCTCTCACACACTTGTCCATTCCTTCACCCCATTCTCTCACACACTCGTGTGCATTCTTTCACCCAATTCTCTCAGACACTCGTGTGCATTCTTTCACCCCATTCTCTCACACACTCGTGTGCATTCTTTCACCCCATTCTCTCACACACGTGCGCATTCATTCACCCACATTCTCTCACTCACGTGTGCATTATTTCACCCCGTTCCCTCACACACGTGTGCATTCTTTCACCCCATTCTCTCACACTCCTGTTCATTCTTTCACCCCCATTCTCTCTCACACACGTGTGCATTCTTTCACCCACATTCACTCACTCACGTGTGCATTCATTCACCCCCAGTCTCTCTCACACATGTGTGCATTTTTTCACCCAATTCTCTCACACACCTGTGCGTTCTTTCACCACCATTCTGTCACACACTCGTGTGCATTTTTTCACCCCATTCTCTCACACACCTGTGCGTTCATTCACCCCCATTCTCTCACACTTGTGTGCATTCTTTCACCCCATTCTCTCACACACCTGAGCATTCATTCACCAATTCTCTCACACACGTTTGCGTTCTTTCACCCACATTCTCTCACACACGAGTGCATTCTTTCACCCCATTCCCTCACACACGTGTGCATTCTTTCACCCCCAGACTCTCTCACACATGTGTGCATTCTTTCACCCCATTCTCTCACACACCTGTGCATTCTTTCACCACCATTCTGTCACACACTCGTGTGCATTCTTTCACCCCATTCTCTCACACACTCATCTGCATTCTTTCACCCCATTCTCTCACACACTCGTGTGCATTTCTTCACCCCATTCTCTCACACACTCGTGTGCATTCTTTCACCCCATTCTCTCACACACGTGCGCATTCATTCACCCACATTCTCTCACTCACGTGTGCATTATTTCACCCCGTTCCCTCACACACGTGTGCATTCTTTCACCCCATTCTCTCACACTCCTGTTAATTCTTTCACCCCCATTCTCTCTCACACACGTGTGCATTCTTTCACCCACATTCACTCACTCACGTGTGCATTCATTCACCCCCAGTCTCTCTCACACATGTGTGCATTTTTTCACCCCATTCTCTCACACACCTGTGCGTTCATTCACTCCCATTCTCTCACACTTGTGTGCATTCTTTCACCCCATTCTCTCACACACGTGCATTCTTTCACCCACATTCTCTCACACTCGTGTGCATTCTTTCACCCCATTCTCTCACACACTCGTGTGCATTCTTTCACCCCATTCTCTCACACACTCGTGTGCATTCTTTCACCCCATTCTCTCACACACGTGTGCATTCTTTCATCCCTGTCCCTCTCACACACGTGTGCATTCTTTCACCCACATTCACTCACTCACGTGTGCATTCTTTCACCCCCTGTCTCTCTCACACATGTGTGCATTTTTCACCCCATTCTCTCACACACTCGTGTGCATTCTTTCACCACATTCTCTCGCACACGTGTACATTCATTCTCCCACATTCTCTCACTCATGTGTGCATTCTTTCACCCCGTTCCCTCACACACGTGTGCATTCTTTCAACCCCAGTCTCTCTCACACATGTGTGCATTCTTTCACCCCATTCTCTCACACACGTGTGCATTCATTCACCCACATTCTCTCACTCACGTGTGCATTCTTTCAAGCCCAGTCTCTCTCACACATCTGTGCATTCTTTCACCCCATTCTCTCACACACTCGTGTGCATTCTTTCACCCCATTCTCTCACACACTCGTGTGCATTCTTTCACCCCATTCTCTCACACACTCGTGTGCATTCTTTCACCCCATTCTCTCACGCAAGTGTGCATTCTGTCACCCCAGTCCCTCTCACACACGTGTGCTTTCTTTCACCCACATTCTCTCACTCACGTGTGCATTCTTTCACCCATTCTCTCACACACACGTGTGCATTCTTTCACCCCAGTCCCTCTCACACACGTTTGCATTCTTTCACCCCCATTTTCTCACACACATGTGTGCATTCTTTCACCCATTCTCTCACACAAGTGTGTATTCTTTCACCCCCATTCTCTCACGCAAGTGTGTATTCTTTCACCCGTTCCCTCACACACTTGTGCATTCTTTCAACCCCTGTCTCTCTCACACATGTGTGCATTCTTTCACCTCATTCTCTAAAACTCCTGTGCATTCTTTCACCCCATTCTCTCACACACCTGAGCATTCATTCACCCAATTCTCTCACACAAGTTCGCATTCTTTCACCCCCAGACTTTCTCACACTCGTGTGCATTCTTTCACCCATTCTCTCACACACACGTGTGCATTCTTTCACCCCAGACCCTCTCAGACACGTGTGCATTCTTTCACCCCATTCACTCTCACCCTCGTGTACATTCTTTCACACCTATTCTCTCACACACGTGCATTCTTTCACCCCCATTCTCTCACACTCATGTGCATTCTTTCACCCCATTCTCTCAGACACCTGAGCATTCATTCAACCAATTCTCTCACACACGCTTGCATTCTTTCACCCACATTCTCTCAATCACGTGTGCATTCTTTCACCCCCAGACTCTCTGACACATGTGTGCATTCTTTCACCCGATTCTCTCACACACCTGTGCATTTTTTCATCCCCATTCTCTCACACACTCGTGTGCATTCTTTCACCCCATTCTCTCACACACTCATGTGCATTCTTTCACCCCATTCTCTCACACACGTGTGCATTCTTTCACCCCATTCTCTCACACACGTGCGCATTCATTCACCCACATTCTCTCACTCACGTGTGCATTATTTCATCCCGTTCCCTCACACACGTGTGCATTCATTCACCCCCAGTCTCTCTCACACATGTGTGCATTTTTTCACCCCATTCTCTCACACACTCGTGTGCATTCTTTCACCACATTCTCTCGCACACGTGTACATTCATTCTCCCACATTCTCTCACTCACGTGTGCATTCTTTCACCCCGTTCCCTCACACACGTGTGCATTCTTTCACCCCATTCTCTCACACACTCGTGTGCATTCTTTCACCCCATTCTCTCACACACTCGTGTGCATTCTTTCACCCCATTCTCTCACGCACGTGTGCATACTGTCACCCCAGTCCCTCTCACACACGTGTGCTTTCTTTCACCCACATTCTCTCACTCACGTGTGCATTCTTTCACCCATTCTCTCACACACACGTGTGCATTCTTTCTCCCCAGTCCCTCTCACACACGTGTGCATTCTTTCACCCCGTTCTCTTCACACGTGTGCATTCTTTCACTCCCATTCTCTCACACTCGTGTACATTCTTTCACACCGATTCTCTCAAACACGTGCATTCTTTCACCCACATACTCTCACTCACGTATGCATTCTTTCACACCGATTCTCTCACACACTTGTCCATTCCTTCACCCCATTCTCTCACACACGTGTGCATTCTTTCACCCACATTCTCTCACTCACGAGTGCATTCGTTCACCCCCAGTCTCTCTCACACATGTGCATTCTTTCACCCCAGTCACTCTCACACATCTGTGCATTCTTTCACCCAATTCTCTCAGACACTCGTGTGCATTATTTCACCCCATTCTCTCACACACTCGTGTGCATTATTTCACCCCGTTCCGTCACACACGTGTGCATTCTTTCACCCCATTCTCTCACACTCCTGTTCATTCTTTCACCCCCATTCTCTCACACACTCGTGTGCATTCTTTCACCCAATTCTCTCAGACACTCGTGTGCATTCTTTCACCCCATTCTCTCACACACTCGTGTGCATTCTTTCACCCCATTCTCTCACACACGTGCGCATTCATTCACCCACATTCTCTCACTCACGTGTGCATTATTTCACCCCGTTCCCTCACACACGTGTGCATTCTTTCACCCCATTCTCTCACACACTCGTGTGTATTTCTTCACCCCATTCTCTCACACACTCGTGTGCATTCTTTCACCCCATTCTCTCACACGCGTGTGCCTTATTTCACCCCTGTCCCTCTCACACACGTGTGCATTCTTTCACTCCATTCTCTTCACACGTGTGCATTCTTTCACTCCCATTCTCTCACACTCGTGTACATTCTTTCACACCGATTCTCTCAAACACGTGCATTCTTTCACCCACATACTCTCACTCACGTGTGCATTCTTTCACACCGATTCTCTCACACACTTGTCCATTCCTTCACCCCATTCTCTCACACACGTGTGCATTCTTTCACCCACATTCTCTCTCACACATGTGTGCATTTTTTCACCCCATTCTCTCACACACTCGTGTGCATTCTTTCACCACATTCTCTCGCACACGTGTACATTCATTCTCCCACATTCTCTCACTCACGTGTGCATTCTTTCACCCCGTTCCCTCACACACGTGTGCATTCTTTCACCCCATTCTCTCACACACTCGTGTGCATTCTTTCACCCCATTCTCTCACACACTCGTGTGCATTCTTTCACCCCATTCTCTCACGCACGTGTGCATACTGTCACCCCAGTCCCTCTCACACACGTGTGCTTTCTTTCACCCACATTCTCTCACTCACGTGTGCATTCTTTCACCCATTCTCTCACACACACGTGTGCATTCTTTCTCCCCAGTCCCTCTCACACACGTGTGCATTCTTTCACCCCGTTCTCTTCACACGTGTGCATTCTTTCACTCCCATTCTCTCACACTCGTGTACATTCTTTCACACCGATTCTCTCAAACACGTGCATTCTTTCACCCACATACTCTCACTCACGTATGCATTCTTTCACACCGATTCTCTCACACACTTGTCCATTCCTTCACCCCATTCTCTCACACACGTGTGCATTCTTTCACCCACATTCTCTCACTCAGGAGTGCATTCGTTCACCCCCAGTCTCTCTCACACATGTGCATTCTTTCACCCCAGTCACTCTCACACATCTGTGCATTCTTTCACCCAATTCTCTCAGACACTCGTGTGCATTATTTCACCCCATTCTCTCACACACTCGTGTGCATTATTTCACCCCGTTCCGTCACACACGTGTGCATTCTTTCACCCCATTCTCTCACACTCCTGTTCATTCTTTCACCCCCATTCTCTCTCACACACGTGTGCATTCTTTCACCCACATTCTCTCACACACCTGTGCGTTCATTCACCCCCATTCTCTCACACTTGTGTGCATTCTTTCACCCCATTCTCTCACACACCTGAGCATTCATTCACCAATTCTCTCACACACGTTTGCGTTCTTTCACCCACATTCTCTCACACACGAGTGCATTCTTTCACCCCATTCCCTCACACACGTGTGCATTCTTTCACCCCCAGACTCTCTCACACATGTGTGCATTCTTTCACCCCATTATCTCACACACCTGTGCATTCTTTCACCACCATTCTGTCACACACTCGTGTGCATTCTTTCACCCCATTCTCTCACACACTCATCTGCATTCTTTCACCCCATTCTCTCACACACTCGTGTGTATTTCTTCACCCCATTCTCTCACACACTCGTGTGCATTCTTTCACCCCATTCTCTCACACGCGTGTGCCTTATTTCACCCCTGTCCCTCTCACACACGTGTGCATTCTTTCACCCCATTCTCTTCACACGTGTGCATTCTTTCACTCCCATTCTCTCACACTCGTGTACATTCTTTCACACCGATTCTCTCAAACACGTGCATTCTTTCACCCACATACTCTCACTCACGTGTGCATTCTTTCACACCGATTCTCTCACACACTTGTCCATTCCTTCACCCCATTCTCTCACACACGTGTGCATTCTTTCACCCACATTCTCTCACTCACGAGTGCATTCGTTCACCCCCAGTCTCTCTCACACATGTGCATTCTTTCACCCCAGTCACTCTCACACAACTGTGCATTCTTTCACCCAATTCTCTCAGATACTCGTGTGCATTCTTTCACCCCATTCTCTCACACACTCGTGTGCATTCTTTCACCCAATTCTCTCAGACACTCGTGTGCATTCTTTCACCCCATTCTCTCACACACTCGTGTGCATTCTTTCACCCCATTCTCTCACACACGTGCGCATTCATTCACCCACATTCTCTCACTCACGCGTGCATTATTTCACCCCGTTCCCTCACACACGTGTGCATTCTTTCACCCCATTCTCTCACACTCCTGTTCATTCTTTCACCCCCATTCTCTCTCACACACGTGTGCATTCTTTCACCCACATTCACTCACTCACGTGTGCATTCATTCACCCCCAGTCTCTCTCACACATGTGTGCATTTTTTCACCCCATTCTCTCACACACCTGTGCGTTCATTCACCCCCATTCTCTCACACTTGTGTGCATTCTTTCACCCCATTCTCTCACACACCTGAGCATTCATTCACCAATTCTCTCACACACGTTTGCGTTCTTTCACCCACATTCTCTCACACACGAGTGCATTCTTTCACCCCATTCCCTCACACACGTGTGCATTCTTTCACCCCCAGACTCTCTCACACTTGTGTGCATTCTTTCACCCCATTCTCTCACACACCTGTGCATTCTTTCACCACCATTCTGTCACACACTCGTGTGCATTCTTTCACCCCATTCTCTCACACACTCATCTGCATTCTTTCACCCCATTCTCTCACACACTCGTGTGCATTTCTTCACCCCATTCTCTCACACACTCGTGTGCATTCTTTCACCCCATTCTCTCACACGCGTGTGCCTTATTTCACCCCTGTCCCTCTCACACACGTGTGCATTCTTTCACCCCATTCTCTTCACACGTGTGCATTCTTTCACTCCCATTCTCTCACACTCGTGTACATTCTTTCACATCGATTCTCTCAAACACGTGCATTCTTTCACCCACATACTCTCACTCACGTGTGCATTCTTTCACCCACATTCTCTCACTCACGAGTGCTTTCGTTCACCCCCAGTCTCTCTCACACATGTGCATTCTTTCGCCCCAGTCACTCTCACACATCTGTGCATTCTTTCACCCAATTCTCTCAGACACTCGTGTGCATTCTTTCACCCCATTCTCTCACACACTCGTGTGCATTCTTTCACCCAATTCTCTCAGACACTCGTGTGCATTCTTTCACCCCATTCTCTCACACACTCGTGTGCATTCTTTCACCCCATTCTCTCACACACGTGCGCATTCATTCACCCACATTCTCTCACTCACGTGTGCATTATTTCACCCCGTTCCCTCACACACGTGTGCATTCTTTCACCCCATTCTCTCACACTCCTGTTCATTCTTTCACCCCCATTCTCTCTCACACACGTGTGCATTCTTTCACCAACATTCACTCACTCACGTGTGCATTCATTCACCCCCAGTCTCTCTCACACATGTGTGCATTTTTTCCCCCCATTCTCTCACACACCTGTGCGTTCATTCACCCCCATTCTCTCACACTTGTGTGCATTCTTTCACCCCATTCTCTCACACACGTGCATTCTTTCACCCACATACTCTCACTCACGTGTGCATTCTTTCACACCGATTCTCTCACACACTTGTCCATTCCTTCACCCCATTCTCTCACACACTCGTGTGCATTCTTTCACCCAATTCTCTCAGACACTCGTGTGCATTCTTTCACCCCATTCTCTCACACACTCGTGTGCATTCTTTCACCCCATTCTCTCACACACGTGCGCATTCATTCACCCACATTCTCTCACTCACGTGTGCATTATTTCACCCCGTTCCCTCACACACGTGTGCATTCTTTCACCCCATTCTCTCACACTCCTGTTCATTCTTTCACCCCCATTCTCTCTCACACACGTGTGCATTCTTTCACCCACATTCACTCACTCACGTGTGCATTCATTCACCCCCAGTCTCTCTCACACATGTGTGCATTTTTTCACCCAATTCTCTCACACACCTGTGCGTTCTTTCACCACCATTCTGTCACACACTCGTGTGCATTTTTTCACCCCATTCTCTCACACACCTGTGCGTTCATTCACCCCCATTCTCTCACACTTGTGTGCATTCTTTCACCCCATTCTCTCACACACCTGAGCATTCATTCACCAATTCTCTCACACACGTTTGCGTTCTTTCACCCACATTCTCTCACACACGAGTGCATTCTTTCACCCCATTCCCTCACACACGTGTGCATTCTTTCACCCCCAGACTCTCTCACACATGTGTGCATTCTTTCACCCCATTCTCTCACACACCTGTGCATTCTTTCACCACCATTCTGTCACACACTCGTGTGCATTCTTTCACCCCATTCTCTCACACACTCATCTGCATTCTTTCACCCCATTCTCTCACACACTCGTGTGCATTTCTTCACCCCATTCTCTCACACACTCGTGTGCATTCTTTCACCCCATTCTCTCACACGCGTGTGCCTTATTTCACCCCTGTCCCTCTCACACACGTGTGCATTCTTTCACCCCATTCTCTTCACACGTGTGCATTCTTTCACTCCCATTCTCTCACACTCGTGTACATTCTTTCACACCGATTCTCTCAAACACGTGCATTCTTTCACCCACATACTCTCACTCACGTGTGCATTCTTTCACCCACATTCTCTCACTCACGAGTGCATTCGTTCACCCCCAGTCTCTCTCACACATGTGCATTCTTTCACCCCAGTCACTCTCACACATCTGTGCATTCTTTCACCCAATTCTCTCAGACACTCGTGTGCATTCTTTCACCCCATTCTCTCACACACTCGTGTGCATTCTTGCACCCAATTCTCTCAGACACTCGTGTGCATTCTTTCATCCCATTCTCTCACACACTCGTGTGCATTCTTTCACCCCATTCTCTCACACACGTGCGCATTCATTCACCCACATTCTCTCACTCACGTGTGCATTATTTCACCCCGTTCCCTCACACACGTGTGCATTCTTTCACCCCATTCTCTCACACTCCTGTTAATTCTTTCACCCCCATTCTCTCTCACACACGTGTGCATTCTTTCACCCACATTCACTCACTCACGTGTGCATTCATTCACCCCCAGTCTCTCTCACACATGTGTGCATTTTTTCACCCCATTCTCTCACACACCTGTGCGTTCATTCACTCCCATTCTCTCACACTTGTGTGCATTCTTTCACCCCATTCTCTCACACACGTGCATTCTTTCACCCACATTCTCTCACACTCGTGTGCATTCTTTCACCCCATTCTCTCACACACTCGTGTGCATTCTTTCACCCCATTCTCTCACACACTCGTGTGCATTCTTTCACCCCATTCTCTCACACACGTGTGCATTCTTTCATCCCTGTCCCTCTCACACACGTGTGCATTCTTTCACCCACATTCACTCACTCACGTGTGCATTCTTTCACCCCCTGTCTCTCTCACACATGTGTGCATTTTTCACCCCATTCTCTCACACACTCGTGTGCATTCTTTCACCACATTCTCTCGCACACGTGTACATTCATTCTCCCACATTCTCTCACTCATGTGTGCATTCTTTCACCCCGTTCCCTCACACACGTGTGCATTCTTTCAACCCCAGTCTCTCTCACACATGTGTGCATTCTTTCACCCCATTCTCTCACACACGTGTGCATTCATTCACCCACATTCTCTCACTCACGTGTGCATTCTTTCAAGCCCAGTCTCTCTCACACATCTGTGCATTCTTTCACCCCATTCTCTCACACACTCGTGTGCATTCTTTCACCCCATTCTCTCACACACTCGTGTGCATTCTTTCACCCCATTCTCTCACGCAAGTGTGCATTCTGTCACCCCAGTCCCTCTCACACACGTGTGCTTTCTTTCACCCACATTCTCTCACTCACGTGTGCATTCTTTCACCCATTCTCTCACACACACGTGTGCATTCTTTCACCCCAGTCCCTCTCACACACGTTTGCATTCTTTCACCCCCATTTTCTCACACACATGTGTGCATTCTTTCACCCATTCTCTCACACAAGTGTGTATTCTTTCACCCCCATTCTCTAAAACTCCTGTGCATTCTTTCACTTCCATTCTCTCACACACTCGTGTGCATTCTTTCACCCCATTCTCTCACACACTCATGTGCATTCTTTCACCCGTTCCCTCACACACTTGTGCATTCTTTCAACCCCTGTCTCTCTCACACATGTGTGCATTCTTTCACCTCATTCTCTAAAACTCCTGTGCATTCTTTCACCCCATTCTCTCACACACCTGAGCATTCATTCACCCAATTCTCTCACACAAGTTCGCATTCTTTCACCCCCAGACTTTCTCACACTCGTGTGCATTCTTTCACCCATTCTCTCACACACACGTGTGCATTCTTTCACCCCAGACCCTCTCAGACACGTGTGCATTCTTTCACCCCATTCACTCTCACCCTCGTGTACATTCTTTCACACCTATTCTCTCACACACGTGCATTCTTTCACCCCCATTCTCTCACACTCATGTGCATTCTTTCACCCCATTCTCTCAGACACCTGAGCATTCATTCAACCAATTCTCTCACACACGCTTGCATTCTTTCACCCACATTCTCTCAATCACGTGTGCATTCTTTCACCCCCAGACTCTCTGACACATGTGTGCATTCTTTCACCCGATTCTCTCACACACCTGTGCATTTTTTCATCCCCATTCTCTCACACACTCGTGTGCATTCTTTCACCCCATTCTCTCACACACTCATGTGCATTCTTTCACCCCATTCTCTCACACACGTGTGCATTCTTTCACCCCATTCTCTCACACACGTGCGCATTCATTCACCCACATTCTCTCACTCACGTGTGCATTATTTCATCCCGTTCCCTCACACACGTGTGCATTCATTCACCCCCAGTCTCTCTCACACATGTGTGCATTTTTTCACCCCATTCTCTCACACACTCGTGTGCATTCTTTCACCACATTCTCTCGCACACGTGTACATTCATTCTCCCACATTCTCTCACTCACGTGTGCATTCTTTCACCCCGTTCTCTCACACACGTGTGCATTCTTTCACCCCATTCTCTCACACACTCGTGTGCATTCTTTCACCCCATTCTCTCACACACTCGTGTGCATTCTTTCACCCCATTCTCTCACGCACGTGTGCATACTGTCACCCCAGTCCCTCTCACACACGTCTGCTTTCTTTCACCCACATTCTCTCACTCACGTGTGCATTCTTTCACCCATTCTCTCACACACACGTGTGCATTCTTTCTCCCCAGTCCCTCTCACACACGTGTGCATTCTTTCACCCCGTTCTCTTCACACGTGTGCATTCTTTCACTCCCATTCTCTCACACTCGTGTACATTCTTTCACACCGATTCTCTCAAACACGTGCATTCTTTCACCCACATACTCTCACTCACGTATGCATTCTTTCACACCGATTCTCTCACACACTTGTCCATTCCTTCACCCCATTCTCTCACACACGTGTGCATTCTTTCACCCACATTCTCTCACTCACGAGTGCATTCGTTCACCCCCAGTCTCTCTCACACATGTGCATTCTTTCACCCCAGTCACTCTCACACATCTGTGCATTCTTTCACCCAATTCTCTCAGACACTCGTGTGCATTATTTCACCCCATTCTCTCACACACTCGTGTGCATTATTTCACCCCGTTCCGTCACACACGTGTGCATTCTTTCACCCCATTCTCTCACACTCCTGTTCATTCTTTCACCCCCATTCTCTCACACACTCGTGTGCATTCTTTCACCCAATTCTCTCAGACACTCGTGTGCATTCTTTCACCCCATTCTCTCACACACTCGTGTGCATTCTTTCACCCCATTCTCTCACACACGTGCGCATTCATTCACCCACATTCTCTCACTCACGTGTGCATTATTTCACCCCGTTCCCTCACACACGTGTGCATTCTTTCACCCCATTCTCTCACACTCCTGTTCATTCTTTCACCCCCATTCTCTCTCACACACGTGTGCATTCTTTCACCCACATTCTCTCACACACCTGTGCGTTCATTCACCCCCATTCTCTCACACTTGTGTGCATTCTTTCACCCCATTCTCTCACACACCTGAGCATTCATTCACCAATTCTCTCACACACGTTTGCGTTCTTTCACCCACATTCTCTCACACACGAGTGCATTCTTTCACCCCATTCCCTCACACACGTGTGCATTCTTTCACCCCCAGACTCTCTCACACATGTGTGCATTCTTTCACCCCATTCTCTCACACACCTGTGCATTCTTTCACCACCATTCTGTCACACACTCGTGTGCATTCTTTCACCCCATTCTCTCACACACTCATCTGCATTCTTTCACCCCATTCTCTCACACACTCGTGTGTATTTCTTCACCCCATTCTCTCACACACTCGTGTGCATTCTTTCACCCCATTCTCTCACACGCGTGTGCCTTATTTCACCCCTGTCCCTCTCACACACGTGTGCATTCTTTCACCCCATTCTCTTCACACGTGTGCATTCTTTCACTCCCATTCTCTCACACTCGTGTACATTCTTTCACACCGATTCTCTCAAACACGTGCATTCTTTCACCCACATACTCTCACTCACGTGTGCATTCTTTCACACCGATTCTCTCACACACTTGTCCATTCCTTCACCCCATTCTCTCACACACGTGTGCATTCTTTCACCCACATTCTCTCACTCACGAGTGCATTCGTTCACCCCCAGTCTCTCTCACACATGTGCATTCTTTCACCCCAGTCACTCTCACACATCTGTGCATTCTTTCACCCAATTCTCTCAGATACTCGTGTGCATTCTTTCACCCCATTCTCTCACACACTCGTGTGCATTCTTTCACCCAATTCTCTCAGACACTCGTGTGCATTCTTTCACCCCATTCTCTCACACACTCGTGTGCATTCTTTCACCCCATTCTCTCACACACGTGCGCATTCATTCACCCACATTCTCTCACTCACGCGTGCATTATTTCACCCCGTTCCCTCACACACGTGTGCATTCTTTCACCCCATTCTCTCACACTCCTGTTCATTCTATCACCCCCATTCTCTCTCACACACGTGTGCATTCTTTCACCCACATTCACTCACTCACGTGTGCATTCATTCACCCCCAGTCTCTCTCACACATGTGTGCATTTTTTCACCCCATTCTCTCACACACCTGTGCGTTCATTCACCCCCATTCTCTCACACTTGTGTGCATTCTTTCACCCCATTCTCTCACACACCTGAGCATTCATTCACCAATTCTCTCACACACGTTTGCGTTCTTTCACCCACATTCTCTCACACACGAGTGCATTCTTTCACCCCATTCCCTCACACACGTGTGCATTCTTTCACCCCCAGACTCTCTCACACATGTGTGCATTCTTTCACCCCATTCTCTCACACACCTGTGCATTCTTTCACCACCATTCTGTCACACACTCGTGTGCATTCTTTCACCCCATTCTCTCACACACTCATCTGCATTCTTTCACCCCATTCTCTCACACACTCGTGTGCATTCTTTCACCCCATTCTCTCACACGCGTGTGCCTTATTTCACCCCTGTCCCTCTCACACACGTGTGCATTCTTTCACCCCATTCTCTTCACACGTGTGCATTCTTTCACTCCCATTCTCTCACACTCGTGTACATTCTTTCACATCGATTCTCTCAAACACGTGCATTCTTTCACCCACATACTCTCAGTCACGTGTGCATTCTTTCACCCACATTCTCTCACTCACGAGTGCATTCGTTCACCCCCAGTCTCTCTCACACATGTGCATTCTTTCACCCCAGTCACTCTCACACATCTGTGCATTCTTTCACCCAATTCTCTCAGACACTCGTGTGCATTCTTTCACCCCATTCTCTCACACACTCGTGTGCATTCTTTCACCCAATTCTCTCAGACACTCGTGTGCATTCTTTCACCCCATTCTCTCACACACTCGTGTGCATTCTTTCACCCCATTCTCTCACACACGTGCGCATTCATTCACCCACATTCTCTCACTCACGTGTGCATTATTTCACCCCGTTCCCTCACACACGTGTGCATTCTTTCACCCCATTCTCACACACTCCTGTTCATTCTTTCACCCCCATTCTCTCTCACACACGTGTGCATTCTTTCACCAACATTCACTCACTCACGTGTGCATTCATTCACCCCCAGTCTCTCTCACACATGTGTGCATTTTTTCACCCCATTCTCTCACGCACCTGTGCGTTCATTCACCCCCATTCTCTCACACACGTGTGCATTCTTTCACCCCATTCTCTCACACACGTGCATTCTTTCACCCACATACTCTCACTCACGTGTGCATTCTTTCACACCGATTCTCTCACACACTTGTCCATTCCTTCACCCCATTCTCTCACACACTCGTGTGCATTCTTTCACCCAATTCTCTCAGACACTCGTGTGCATTCTTTCACCCCATTCTCTCACACACTCGTGTGCATTCTTTCACCCCATTCTCTCACACACGTGCGCATTCATTCACCCACATTCTCTCACTCACGTGTGCATTATTTCACCCCGTTCCCTCACACACGTGTGCATTCTTTCACCCCATTCTCTCACACTCCTGTTCATTCTTTCACCCCCATTCTCTCTCACACACGTGTGCATTCTTTCACCCACATTCACTCACTCACGTGTGCATTCATTCACCCCCAGTCTCTCTCACACATGTGTGCATTTTTTCACCCAATTCTCTCACACACCTGTGCGTTCATTCACCCCCATTCTCTCACACTTGTGTGCATTCTTTCACCTCATTCTCTCACACACCTGAGCATTCATTCACCAATTCTCTCACACACGTTTGCGTTCTTTCACCCACATTCTCTCACACACGAGTGCATTCTTTCACCCCATTCCCTCACACACGTGTGCATTCTTTCACCCCCAGACTCTCTCACACATGTGTGCATTCTTTCACCCCATTCTCTCACACACCTGTGCATTCTTTCACCACCATTCTGTCACACACTCGTGTGCATTCTTTCACCCCATTCTCTCACACACTCATCTGCATTCTTACACCCCATTCTCTCACACACTCGTGTGCATTTCTTCACCCCATTCTCTCACACACTCGTGTGCATTTCTTCACCCCATTATCTCACACACTCGTGTGCATTCTTTCACCCCATTCTCTCACACGCGTGTGCCTTATTTCACCCCTGTCCCTCTCACACACGTGTGCATTCTTTCACCCCATTCTCTTCACACGTGTGCATTCTTTCACTCCCATTCTCTCACACTCGTGTACATTCTTTCACACCGATTCTCTCAAACACGTGCATTCTTTCACCCACATACTCTCACTCACGTGTGCATTCTTTCACCCACATTCTCTCACTCACGAGTGCATTCGTTCACCCCCAGTCTCTCTCACACATGTGCATTCTTTCACCCCAGTCACTCTCACACATCTGTGCATTCTTTCACCCAATTCTCTCAGACACTCGTGTGCATTCTTTCACCCCATTCTCTCACACACTCGTGTGCATTCTTTCACCCAATTCTCTCAGACACTCGTGTGCATTCTTTCACCCCATTCTCTCACACACTCGTGTGCATTCTTTCACCCCATTCTCTCACACACGTGCGCATTCATTCACCCACATTCTCTCACTCACGTGTGCATTATTTCACCCCGTTCCCTCACACACGTGTGCATTCTTTCACCCCATTCTCTCACACTCCTGTTCATTCTTTCACCCCCATTCTCTCTCACACACGTGTGCATTCTTTCACCCACATTCACTCACTCACGTGTGCATTCATTCACCCCCAGTCTCTCTCACACATGTGTGCATTTTTTCACCCCATTCTCTCACACACCTGTGCGTTCATTCACTCCCATTCTCTCACACTTGTGTGCATTCTTTCACCCCATTCTCTCACACACGTGCATTCTTTCACCCACATACTCTCACTCACGTGTGCATTCTTTCACACCGATTCTCTCACACACTTGTCCATTCCTTCACCCCATTCTCTCACACACTCGTGTGCATTCTTTCACCCAATTCTCTCACACACTCGTGTGCATTCTTTCACCCCATTCTCTCACACACGTGCGCATTCATTCACCCACATTCTCTCACTCACGTGTGCATTATTTCACCCCGTTCCCTCACACACGTGTGCATTCTTTCACCCCATTCTCTCACACTCCTGTTCATTCTTTCACCCCCATTCTCTCTCACACACGTGTGCATTCTTTCACCAACATTCACTCACTCACGTGTGCATTCATTCACCCCCAGTCTCTCTCACACATGTGTGCATTTTTTCACCCCATTCTCTCACACACCTGTGCGTTCATTCACCCCCATTCTCTCACACTTGTGTGCATTCTTTCACCCCATTCTCTCACACACGTGCATTCTTTCACCCACATACTCTCACTCACGTGTGCATTCTTTCACACCGATTCTCTCACACACTTGTCCATTCCTTCACCCCATTCTCTCACACACTCGTGTGCATTCTTTCACCCAATTCTCTCACACATGTGTGCATTCTTTCACCCCATTCTCTCACACACCTGTGCATTCTTTCACCACCATTCTGTCACACACTCGTGTGCATTCTTTCACCCCATTCTCTCACACACTCATCTGCATTCTTTCACCCCATTCTCTCACACACTCGTGTGCATTTCTTCACCCCATTCTCTCACACACTCGTGTGCATTCTTTCACCCCATTCTCTCACACGCGTGTGCCTTATTTCACCCCTGTCCCTCTCACACACGTGTGCATTCTTTCACCCCATTCTCTTCACACGTGTGCATTCTTTCACTCCCATTCTCTCACACTCGTGTACATTCTTTCACACCGATTCTCTCAAACACGTGCATTCTTTCACCCACATACTCTCACTCACGTGTGCATTCTTTCACCCACATTCTCTCACTCACGAGTGCATTCGTTCACCCCCAGTCTCTCTCACACATGTGCATTCTTTCACCCCAGTCACTCTCACACATCTGTGCATTCTTTCACCCAATTCTCTCAGACACTCGTGTGCATTCTTTCACCCCATTCTCTCACACACTCGTGTGCATTCTTTCACCCAATTCTCTCAGACACTCGTGTGCATTCTTTCACCCCATTCTCTCACACACTCGTGTGCATTCTTTCACCCCATTCTCTCACACACGTGCGCATTCATTCACCCACATTCTCTCACTCACGTGTGCATTATTTCACCCCTTTCCCTCACACACGTGTGCATTCTTCCACCCCATTCTCTCACACTCCTGTTCATTCTTTCACCCCCATTCTCTCTCACACACGTGTGCATTCTTTCACCCACATTCACTCACTCACGTGTGCATTCATTCACCCCCAGTCTCTCTCACACATGTGTGCATTTTTTCACCCCATTCTCTCACACACCTGTGCGTTCATTCACCCCCATTCTCTCACACTTGTGTGCATTCTTTCACCCCATTCTCTCACACACGTGCATTCTTTCACCCACATACTCTCACTCACGTGTGCATTCTTTCACACCGATTCTCTCACACACTTGTCCATTCCTTCACCCCATTCTCTCACACACTCGTGTGCATTCTTTCACCCAATTCTCTCAGACACTCGTGTGCATTCTTTCACCCCATTCTCTCACACACTCGTGTGCATTCTTTCACCCCATTCTCTCACACACGTGCGCATTCATTCACCCACATTCTCTCACTCACGTGTGCATTATTTCACACCGTACCCTCACACACGTGTGCATTCTTTCACCCCATTCTCTCACACTCCTGTTCATTCTTTCACCCCCATTCTATCTCACACACGTTTGCATTCTTTCACCCACATTCACTCACTCACGTGTGCATTCTTTCACCCCCAGACTCTCTCACACATGTGTGCATTTTTTCACCCCATTCTCTCACACACCTGTGCGTTCATTCACCCCCATTCTCTCACACTTGTGTGCATTCTTTCACCCCATTCTCTCACACACCTGAGCATTCATTCACCAATTCTCTCACACACGTTTGCGTTCTTTCACCCACATTCTCTCACACACGAGTGCATTCTTTCACCCCATTCCCTCACACACGTGTGCATTCTTTCACCCCCATTCTCTCACACTTGTGTGCATTCTTTCACCCCATTCTCTCACACACCTGAGCATTCATTCACCAATTCTCTCACACACGTTTGCGTTCTTTCACCCACATTCTCTCACACACGAGTGCATTCTTTCACCCCATTCCCTCACACACGTGTGCATTCTTTCACCCCCAGACTCTCTCACACATGTGTGCATTCTTTCACCCCATTCTCTCACACACCTGTGCATTCTTTCACCACCATTCTGTCACACACTCGTGTGCATTCTTTCACCCCATTCTCTCACACACTCATCTGCATTCTTTCACCCCATTCTCTCACACACTCGTGTGCATTTCTTCACCCCATTCTCTCACACACTCGTGTGCATTCTTTCACCCCATTCTCTCACACGCGTGTGCCTTATTTCACCCCTGTCCCTCTCACACACGTGTGCATTCTTTCACCCCATTCTCTTCACACGTGTGCATTCTTTCACTCCCATTCTCTCACACTCGTGTACATTCTTTCACACCGATTCTCTCAAACACGTGCATTCTTTCACCCACATACTCTCACTCACGTGTGCATTCGTTCACCCCCAGTCTCTCTCACACATGTGCATTCTTTCACCCCAGTCACTCTCACACATCTGTGCATTCTTTCACCCAATTCTCTCAGACACTCGTGTGCATTCTTTCACCCCATTCTCTCACACACTCGTGTGCATTCTTTCACCCAATTCTCTCAGACACTCGTGTGCATTCTTTCACCCCATTCTCTCACACACTCGTGTGCATTCTTTCACCCCATTCTCTCACACACGTGCGCATTCATTCACCCACATTCTCTCACTCACGTGTGCATTATTTCACCCCGTTCCCTCACACACGTGTGCATTCTTCCACCACATTCTCTCACACACCTGAGCATTCATTCACCCAATTCTCTCACACTCCTGTTCATTCTTTCACCCCCGTTCTCTCTCACACACGTGTGCATTCTTTCACCCACATTCACTCACTCACGTGTGCATTCATTCACCCCCAGTCTCTCTCACACATGTGTGCATTTTTTCACCCCATTCTCTCACACACCTGTGCGTTCATTCACCCCCATTCTCTCACACTTGTGTGCATTCTTTCACCCCATTCTCTCACACACGTGCATTCTTTCACCCACATACTCTCACTCACGTGTGCATTCTTTCACACCGATTCTCTCACACACTTGTCCATTCCTTCACCCCATTCTCTCACACACTCGTGTGCATTCTTTCACCCAATTCTCTCAGACACTCGTGTGCATTCTTTCACCCCATTCTCTCACACACTCGTGTGCATTCTTTCACCCCATTCTCTCACACACGTGCGCATTCATTCACCCACATTCTCTCACTCACGTGTGCATTCATGCACCCCCAGTCTCTCTCACACATGTGTGCATTTTTTCACCCCATTCTCTCACACACCTGTGCGTTCATTCACCCCCATTCTCTCACACTTGTGTGCATTCTTTCACCCCATTCTCTCACACACGTGCATTCTTTCACCCACATACTCTCACTCACGGGTGCATTCTTTCACACCGATTCTCTCACACACTTGTCCATTCCTTCACCCCATTCTCTCACACACTCGTGTGCATTCTTTCACCCAATTCTCTCAGACACTCGTGTGCATTCTTTCACCCCATTCTCTCACACACTCGTGTGCATTATTTCACCCCGTTCCCTCACACACGTGTGCATTCTTTCACCCCATTCTCTCACACTCCTGTTCATTCTTTCACCCCCATTCTCTCTCACACACGTGTGCATTCTTTCACCCACATTCACTCACTCACGTGTGCATTCATTCACCCCCAGTCTCTCTCACACATGTGTGCATTTTTTCACCCCATTCTCTCACACACCTGTGCGTTCATTCACCCCCATTCTCTCACACTTGTGTGCATTCTTTCACCCCATTCTCTCACACACCTGAGCATTCATTCACCAATTCTCTCACACACGTTTGCGTTCTTTCACCCACATTCTCTCACACACGAGTGCATTCTTTCACCCCATTCCCTCACACACGTGTGCATTCTTTCACCCCCATTCTCTCACACTTGTGTGCATTCTTTCACCCCATTCTCTCACACACCTGAGCATTCATTCACCAATTCTCTCACACACGTTTGCGTTCTTTCACCCACATTCTCTCACACACGAGTGCATTCTTTCACCCCATTCCCTCACACACGTGTGCATTCTTTCACCCCCATTCTCTCACACTTGTGTGCATTCTTTCACCCCATTCTCTCACACACCTGAGCATTCATTCACCAATTCTCTCACACACGTTTGCGTTCTTTCACCCACATGCTCTCACACACGAGTGCATTCTTTCACCCCATTCTCTCACACTTGTGTGCATTCTTTCACCCCATTCTCTCACACACGTGTGCATTCTTTCACCCACATTCTCTCACTCACGAGTGCATTCGTTCACCCCCAGTCTCTCTCACACATGTGCATTCTTTCACCCCAGTCACTCTCACACATCTGTGCATTCTTTCACCCCAGTCACTCTCACACATCTGTGCATTCTTTCACCCAATTCTCTCAGACACTCGTGTGCATTCTTTCACCCCATTCTCTCACACACTCGTGTGCATTCTTTCACCCAATTCTCTCAGACACTCGTGTGCATTCTTTCACCCCATTCTCTCACACACTCGTGCGCATTCATTCACCCACATTCTCTCACTCACGTGTGCATTATTTCACCCCGTTCCCTCACACACGTGTGCATTCTTTCACCCCATTCTCTCACACTCCTGTTCATTCTTTCACCCCCATCCTCTCTCACACACGTGTGCATTCTTTCACCCACATTCACTCACTCACGTGTGCATTCATTCACCCCCAGTCTCTCTCACACATGTGTGCATTTTTTCACCCCATTCTCTCACACACCTGTGCGTTCATTCACCCCCATTCTCTCACACTTGTGTGCATTCTTTCACCCCATTCTCTCACACACCTGAGCATTCATTCACCAATTCTCTCACACACGTTTGCGTTCTTTCACCCACATTCTCTCACACACGAGTGCATTCTTTCACCCCATTCCCTCACACACGTGTGCATTCTTTCACCCCCAGACTCTCTCACACATCTGTGCATTCTTTCACCCCATTCTCTCACACACCTGTGCATTCTTTCACCACCATTCTGTCACACACTCGTGTGCATTCTTTCACCCCATTCTCTCACACACTCATCTGCATTCTTTCACCCCATTCTCTCACACACTCGTGTGCATTTATTCACCCCATTCTCTCACACACTCGTGTGCATTCTTTCACCCCATTCTCTCACACGCGTGTGCCTTATTTCACCCCAGTCCCTCTCACACACGTGTGCATTCTTTCACCCCATTCTCTTCACACGTGTGCATTCTTTCACTCCCATTCTCTCACACTCGTGTGCATTCTTTCACCACATTCTCTCGCACACGTGTACATTCATTCTCCCACATTCTCTCACTCATGTGTGCATTCTTTCACCCCGTTCCCTCACACACGTGTGCATTCTTTCAGCCCCAGTCTCTCTCACACATGTGTGCATTCTTTCACCCCATTCTCTCACACTCCTGTTCATTCTTTCACCCCCATTCTCTCTCACACACGTGTGCATTCTTTCACCCACATTCACTCACTCACGTGTGCATTCATTCACCCCCAGTCTCTCTCACACATGTGTGCATTTTTTCACCCCATTCTCTCACACACCTGTGCGTTCATTCACCCCCATTCTCTCACACTTGTGTGCATTCTTTCACCCCATTCTCTCACACACCTGAGCATTCATTCACCAATTCTCTCACACACGTTTGCGTTCTTTCACCCACATTCTCTCACACACGAGTGCATTCTTTCACCCCATTCCCTCACACACGTGTGCATTCTTTCACCCCCATTCTCTCACACTTGTGTGCATTCTTTCACCCCATTCTCTCACACACCTGAGCATTCATTCACCAATTCTCTCACACACGTTTGCGTTCTTTCACCCACATTCTCTCACACACGAGTGCATTCTTTCACCCCATTCCCTCACACACGTGTGCATTCTTTCACCCCCATTCTCTCACACTTGTGTGCATTCTTTCACCCCATTCTCTCACACACCTGAGCATTCATTCACCAATTCTCTCACACACGTTTGCGTTCTTTCACCCACATGCTCTCACACACGAGTGCATTCTTTCACCCCATTCTCTCACACTTGTGTGCATTCTTTCACCCCATTCTCTCACACACGTGTGCATTCTTTCACCCACATTCTCTCACTCACGAGTGCATTCGTTCACCCCCAGTCTCTCTCACACATGTGCATTCTTTCACCCCAGTCACTCTCACACATCTGTGCATTCTTTCACCCAATTCTCTCAGACACTCGTGTGCATTCTTTCACCCCATTCTCTCACACACTCGTGTGCATTCTTTCACCCAATTCTCTCAGACACTCGTGTGCATTCTTTCACCCCATTCTCTCACACACTCGTGTGCATTCTTTCACCCCATTCTCTCACACACGTGCGCATTCATTCACCCACATTCTCTCACTCACGTGTGCATTATTTCACCCCGTTCCCTCACACACGTGTGCATTCTTTCACCCCATTCTCTCACACTCCTGTTCATTCTTTCACCCCCATTCTCTCTCACACACGTGTGCATTCTTTCACCCACATTCACTCACTCACGTGTGCATTCATTCACCCCCAGTCTCTCTCACACATGTGTGCATTTTTTCACCTCATTCTCTCACACACCTCTGCGTTCATTCACCCCCATTCTCTCACACTTGTGTGCATTCTTTCACCCCATTCTCTCACACACCTGAGCATTCATTCACCAATTCTCTCACACACGTTTGCGTTCTTTCACCCACATTCTCTCACACACGAGTGCATTCTTTCACCCCATTCCCTCACACACGTGTGCATTCTTTCACCCCCAGACTCTCTCACACATGTGTGCATTCTTTCACCCCATTCTCTCACACACTCATCTGCATTCTTTCACCCCATTCTCTCACACACTCGTGTGCATTTCTTCACCCCATTCTCTCACACACTCGTGTGCATTCTTTCACCCCATTCTCTCACACGCATATGCCCTATTTCACTCCTGTCCCTCTCACACACGTGTGCATTCTTTCACCCCATTCTCTTCACACGTGTGCATTCTTTCACTCCCATTCTCTCACACTCGTGTACATTCTTTCACACCGATTCTCTCAAACACGTGCATTCTTTCACCCACATACTCTCACTCACGTGTGCATTCTTTCACCCACATTCTCTCACTCACGAGTGCATTCGTTCACCCCCAGTCTCTCTCACACATGTGCATTCTTTCACCCCAGTCACTCTCACACATCTGTGCATTCTTTCACCCAATTCTCTCAGACACTCGTGTGCATTCTTTCACCCCATTCTCTCACACACTCGTGTGCATTCTTTCACCCAATTCTCTCAGACACTCGTGTGCATTCTTTCACCCCATTCTCTCACACACTCGTGCGCATTCATTCACCCACATTCTCTCACTCACGTGTGCATTATTTCACCCCGTTCCCTCACACACGTGTGCATTCTTTCACCCCATTCTCTCACACTCCTGTTCATTCTTTCACCCCCATCCTCTCTCACACACGTGTGCATTCTTTCACCCACATTCACTCACTCACGTGTGCATTCATTCACCCCCAGTCTCTCTCACACATGTGTGCATTTTTTCACCCCATTCTCTCACACACCTGTGCGTTCATTCACCCCCATTCTCTCACACTTGTGTGCATTCTTTCACCCCATTCTCTCACACACCTGAGCATTCATTCACCAATTCTCTCACACACGTTTGCGTTCTTTCACCCACATTCTCTCACACACGAGTGCATTCTTTCACCCCATTCCCTCACACACGTGTGCATTCTTTCACCCCCAGACTCTCTCACACATCTGTGCATTCTTTCACCCCATTCTCTCACACACCTGTGCATTCTTTCACCACCATTCTGTCACACACTCGTGTGCATTCTTTCACCCCATTCTCTCACACACTCGTGTGCATTTATTCACCCCATTCTCTCACACACTCGTGTGCATTCTTTCACCCCATTCTCTCACACGCGTGTGCCTTATTTCACCCCAGTCCCTCTCACACACGTGTGCATTCTTTCACCCCATTCTCTTCACACGTGTGCATTCTTTCACTCCCATTCTCTCACACTCGTGTGCATTCTTTCACCACATTCTCCCGCACACGTGTACATTCATTCTCCCACATTCTCTCACTCATGTGTGCATTCTTTCACCCCGTTCCCTCACACACGTGTGCATTCTTTCAACCCCAGTCTCTCTCACACATGTTTGCATTCTTTCACCCCATTCTCTCACACACTCGTGTGCATTCTTTCACCCCATTCTCTCACACACTCGTGTGCATTCTTTCACCGCCATTCTCTCACACACGTGTGCATTCTTTCACCCCTATTCTCTCCCACAGGTGTGCATTCTTTCTCAACCATTCTCTCACACATGTGTGCATTCTTTCAACCCCAGTCTCTCTCACACATGTGTGCATTCTTTCACCCCATTCTCTCACACACCTGTGCGTTCATTCACCCCCATTCTCTCACACATGTGTGCATTCTTTCACCCCATTCTCTCACACACCTGAGCATTCATTCACCAATTCTCTCACACACGTTTGCGTTCTTTCACCCACATTCTCTCACACACGAGTGCATTCTTTCAACCCATTCCCTCACACACGTGTGCATTCTTTCACCCCCAGACTCTCTCACACTTGTGTGCATTCTTTCACCCCATTCTCTCACACACCTGTGCATTCTTTCACCACCATTCTGTCACACACTCGTGTGCATTCTTTCACCCCATTCTCTCACACACTCATCTGCATTCTTTCACCCCATTCTCTCACACACTCGTGTGCATTTCTTCACCCCATTCTCTCACACACTCGTGTGCATTCTTTCACCCCATTCTCTCACACGCGTGTGCCTTATTTCACCCCTGTCCCTCTCACACACGTGTGCATTCTTTCACCCCATTCTCTTCACACGTGTGCATTCTTTCACTCCCATTCTCTCACACTCGTGTACATTCTTTCACACCGATTCTCTCAAACACGTGCATTCTTTCACCCACATACTCTCACTCACGTGTGCATTCTTTCACCCACATTCTCTCACTCACGAGTGCATTCGTTCACCCCCAGTCTCTCTCACACATGTGCATTCTTTCACCCCAGTCACTCTCACACATCTGTGCATTCTTTCACCCAATTCTCTCAGACACTCGTGTGCATTCTTTCACCCCATTCTCTCACACACTCGTGTGCATTCTTTCACCCAATTCTCTCAGACACTCGTGTGCATTCTTTCACCCCATTCTCTCACACACTCGTGTGCATTCTTTCACCCCATTCTCTCACACACGTGCGCATTCATTCACCCACATTCTCTCACTCACGTGTGCATTATTTCACCCCGTTCCCTCACACACGTGTGCATTCTTTCACCCCATTCTCTCACACTCCTGTTCATTCTTTCACCCCCATTCTCTCTCACACACGTGTGCATTCTTTCACCCACATTCACTCACTCACGTGTGCATTCATTCACCCCCAGTCTCTCTCACACATGTGTGCATTTTTTCACCCCATTCTCTCACACACCTGTGCGTTCATTCACTCCCATTCTCTCACACTTGTGTGCATTCTTTCACCCCATTCTCTCACACACGTGCATTCTTTCACCCACATACTCTCACTCACGTGTGCATTCTTTCACACCGATTCTCTCACACACTTGTCCATTCCTTCACCCCATTCTCTCACACACTCGTGTGCATTCTTTCACCCAATTCTCTCAGACACTCGTGTGCATTCTTTCACCCCATTCTCTCACACACTCGTGTGCATTCTTTCACCCCATTCTCTCACACACGTGCGCATTCATTCACCCACATTCTCTCACTCACGTGTGCATTATTTCACCCCGTTCCCTCACACACGTGTGCATTCTTTCACCCCATTCTCTCACACTCCTGTTCATTCTTTCACCCCCATTCTCTCTCACACACGTGTGCATTCATTCACCCCCAGTCTCTCTCACACATGTGTGCATTTTTTCACCCCATTCTCTCACACACCTGTGCGTTCATTCACCCCCATTCTCTCACACTTGTGTGCATTCTTTCACCCCATTCTCTCACACACGTGCATTCTTTCACCCACATACTCTCACTCACGTGTGCATTCTTTCACACCGATTCTCTCACACACTTGTCCATTCCTTCACCCCATTCTCTCACACACTCGTGTGCATTCTTTCACCCAATTCTCTCACACATGTGTGCATTCTTTCACCCCATTCTCTCACACACCTGTGCATTCTTTCACCACCATTCTGTCACACACTCGTGTGCATTCTTTCACCCCATTCTCTCACACACTCATCTGCATTCTTTCACCCCATTCTCTCACACACTCGTGTGCATTTCTTCACCCCATTCTCTCACACACTCGTGTGCATTCTTTCACCCCATTCTCTCACACGCGTGTGCCTTATTTCACCCCTGTCCCTCTCACACACGTGTGCATTCTTTCACCCCATTCTCTTCACACGTGTGCATTCTTTCACTCCCATTCTCTCACACTCGTGTACATTCTTTCACACCGATTCTCTCAAACACGTGCATTCTTTCACCCACATACTCTCACTCACGTGTGCATTCTTTCACCCACATTCTCTCACTCACGAGTGCATTCGTTCACCCCCAGTCTCTCTCACACATGTGCATTCTTTCACCCCAGTCACTCTCACACATCTGTGCATTCTTTCACCCAATTCTCTCAGACACTCGTGTGCATTCTTTCACCCCATTCTCTCACACACTCGTGTGCATTCTTTCACCCAATTCTCTCAGACACTCGTGTGCATTCTTTCACCCCATTCTCTCACACACTCGTGTGCATTCTTTCACCCCATTCTCTCACACACGTGCGCATTCATTCACCCACATTCTCTCACTCACGTGTGCATTATTTCACCCCGTTCCCTCACACACGTGTGCATTCTTCCACCCCATTCTCTCACACTCCTGTTCATTCTTTCACCCCCATTCTCTCTCACACACGTGTGCATTCTTTCACCCACATTCACTCACTCACGTGTGCATTCATTCACCCCCAGTCTCTCTCACACATGTGTGCATTTTTTCACCCCATTCTCTCACGCACCTGTGCGTTCATTCACCCCCATTCTCTCACACTTGTGTGCATTCTTTCACCCCATTCTCTCACACACGTGCATTCTTTCACCCACATACTCTCACTCACGTGTGCATTCTTTCACACCGATTCTCTCACACACTTGTCCATTCCTTCACCCCATTCTCTCACACACTCGTGTGCATTCTTTCACCCAATTCTCTCACACATGTGTGCATTCTTTCACCCCATTCTCTCACACACCTGTGCATTCTTTCACCACCATTCTGTCACACACTCGTGTGCATTCTTTCACCCCATTCTCTCACACACTCATCTGCATTCTTTCACCCCATTCTCTCACACACTCGTGTGCATTTCTTCACCCCATTCTCTCACACACTCGTGTGCATTCTTTCACCCCATTCTCTCACACGCGTGTGCCTTATTTCACCCCTGTCCCTCTCACACACGTGTGCATTCTTTCACCCCATTCTCTTCACACGTGTGCATTCTTTCACTCCCATTCTCTCACACTCGTGTACATTCTTTCACACCGATTCTCTCAAACACGTGCATTCTTTCACCCACATACTCTCACTCACGTGTGCATTCTTTCACCCACATTCTCTCACTCACGAGTGCATTCGTTCACCCCCAGTCTCTCTCACACATGTGCATTCTTTCACCCCAGTCACTCTCACACATCTGTGCATTCTTTCACCCAATTCTCTCAGACACTCGTGTGCATTCTTTCACCCCATTCTCTCACACACTCGTGTGCATTCTTTCACCCAATTCTCTCAGACACTCGTGTGCATTCTTTCACCCCATTCTCTCACACACTCGTGTGCATTCTTTCACCCCATTCTCTCACACACGTGCGCATTCATTCACCCACATTCTCTCACTCACGTGTGCATTATTTCACCCCGTTCCCTCACACACGTGTGCATTCTTCCACCCCATTCTCTCACACTCCTGTTCATTCTTTCACCCCCATTCTCTCTCACACACGTGTGCATTCTTTCACCCACATTCACTCACTCACGTGTGCATTCATTCACCCCCAGTCTCTCTCACACATGTGTGCATTTTTTCACCCCATTCTCTCACACACCTGTGCATTCATTCACCCCCATTCTCTCACACTTGTGTGCATTCTTTCACCCCATTCTCTCACACACGTGCATTCTTTCACCCACATACTCTCACTCACGTGTGCATTCTTTCACACCGATTCTCTCACACACTTGTCCATTCCTTCACCCCATTCTCTCACACACTCGTGTGCATTCTTTCACCCAATTCTCTCAGACACTCGTGTGCATTCTTTCACCCCATTCTCTCACACATGTGTGCATTCTTTCACCCCATTCTCTCACACACCTGTGCATTCTTTCACCACCATTCTGTCACACACTCGTGTGCA